>NW_017309531.1:17373-46209 GCF_000935625.1 Nanorana parkeri
CCGGGGGGAGGGGAAGGTTGTTTTGCACTCAGTAGGGGAGGGGGAAAGGCTGTGCGGCTCTCAAGGGGGATCCGAACGTCCTCTGTAGTCGGGCCGGTCACAATTAGGCAGCGGTGGCCTCTAAACAGGCAGATTAGACGGCTGATCGCGGGGGCCTCCCGGGGTCCTAGCGAGGAGGAAGCGGACGTCTAATCTGCCTGTTTAGAGGCCGTCGCCGCTGCCTGATTGTAACTAAGGATGGGCTGAACGTTCGAGTCGAACATAAGTTCGACTCGAACATTGCATGTTCGAGCGTTCGGCGAACACCGAACATTATGGGATGTCCGCGGTCTGTTCGACCGCGGCACATCCCACAATGCACTGCGCCGTCCGAAACGGCAATTGGCTACAGTCCTGCACCTGACCGCAGGTCAGGTGCAAGACTGTGCCAATCAGGGCTCAGTACAAATATAGAGCCATGATTGGGCAGAGATCCACCACTTCACATGCAGGTTATGGGGACCCCCCAGGCACGATATTTGAAGGAATTTTTCATTTTTACTCTTACCCTGTATATCATGTAAAAATCACTGTTCCTTTAAAAAATATTTTTTTAGGTTTTTTTTGTTTTAAATGTCATTGATTCCTGTCATTCAGGGCACTACCCGGATCCCCATACATGTCCCCCAGGGCAGTGCCCGGACCCCCATACACTTTTTATGGCCAATAAATTGCATATAAGGCTTCAAAATGGGGACATTTCATTTTCTGAGTTCTACCCCCATAGACTTGCATTGAGTTCTAAGTTCGAATTAGAACTTTTTCCATGTTCGAAAGTTCGAGTTAGAACCGAACACGGGGGTGTTCGGCTCATCACTAATTGTAACTGCCCAGGATCGCATACTGAGGCGATCCGGGTCGGTCGGATCTATTTCAATTGGTGGTCCTTGAACCTGGGCTTGCATGCCAGCAGAGAGGACCCCGCGTGCCCTCCCTGGCACGCGTGCCATAGGTTCGCCACCGCTGGTCTAGAACATTGTATTGGAGGTGGTGAGGTGAGACATAGAGAATTGGAACATAATACATTGGATCTATTACTACTCTATTGGACATGACGGAGTGCACCTGAATGATATTGGGCTCAATATATTCAACATGAGCTTACACTCTGGGATTGAACAGTTGCTGGCTTTGGTGGGACGTGGCATGAGCTAGGCCAGGCATGTTTATGCCCATGCCAGCTTAATCAGTTACCACGTTAACTTTGCTGTAATTCTTTGATGGTTGGGTAGAGTTCGGGTTAGGGTTCTGGTGAAGACCGATTTATCTGCATTGTGTTATAAAGTTTTGACGTTTGGGTGCTCACAGTTTACTGTCACTGTCACCAGTAAATGTAAAACAAAAGAGAGTAATGTTTTTTTAGTATGATAAACGTCAATAAAGCTCCGGCCTTGTCCTTCCAATAAAGTTAATTTGTCTAGTATTTTATTGGTTGTGGGAGGGCAAGAGTGAAGAAAGGAAGTTCATCATACAATAAAGTGTTTAACTATGATTCTCAGCAGTCGCGTGTCTTTATATGTCTGAGTGATACATGCATCATATTGTTCATATTGTATGTTATATGATCCCTCTGATTATCTGCATCACATTATCTGCTTGTAGACTATTATGAACATCTTCAGGGAAATATTATACAAACAATGTGTTTATATTGTCACATCTTTAATTAAATTAAAACAAATCCATATTTCTGATCATCAGGTATATTTACATTTATTGATTAGATATAACAAAACACTTCCAATGGATTATCCCACAGATGAAAATGGAGGAAATAAGAGAAGGTCATTGTCAGGGTTACACTCCCAGTACAGGAAAACTTTACATTTATTACAATTGTCCTTTAATGAATCTCCGCCACCCCCTGAGTGCTGTCCACTGGTAAAATACATTCCTCCCCTTCACTGTGTGACCCTCCATGGAGCTGCACAGTCTTTCAGAGAAAAGATCCATACCTGGTCCCCTTCCTAATGGTCATGTGCTCCATGGACCCATTCATTTTTTATGGATGAGCTGTGCCCTGCTGGAGGCCCATAATGAGTATGACCAGTAGCAAATCAACATTGGGCTGCAATGGCCAACTGCCAGAGGCCCAATGGTCATAGGGTGGCCCATGCCAGCCTGCACTGCCTCAAATAATATTGTGATGAAGCAGGCAGTATGACCACCAAATTCCCCTCCCCACATGTATGAGGAGTACGCCGACCACATATGTCCCCTTTATTACATTATATAATGGTGGTGGGACATTTCTTTAGTGAAGACGGGAAGGTGAGCAATTGCGACCGCTGCGACCCTGGTAGTTTTCCGCCAGTGTCTCAGGGCGACATAGTGCTTTTGATTATTGATGGGAAACACGTGGTAATGCCTTGTATATGTGCATTGTCATTCATTCAATAATAAAGGCACCTGCGTGATAGTGGACCACAGAGCACAGATGGCAACACTACAACTAGGGAAGGTGACATTTTTCATCCTTTTCAAGTCTTGTCCAAAACAAATGTGCTGTATTATGACATCATGCATGAAATGCGGGAGTTATAATATGAAGGAGTAGTCTGAAGGGAAGTTGCAGTGACCCCATCACCCGATGCATTTCATAGAGATCATTGAAACCTATAAGTAGAACTCTTGGGCCGGATAAACTAAAAACAGCTCGGGGGCCCAAGGTTCAATAATTAGGAATGAATGAGTTCACAACGCACATGCACACGAGGACCCAATGAAGGTGTTTTCTAAGCAAAGGATGTGCGTAGCTGGGCAGGGCCGTACATAGAAGACCAGTTATATTACAAAGCAGACTGTACTCAGTGGGTGGGGGTGGGGAATAATTGAAGGACAATACTGATAGTACTAAGAAGAGAGTTGTCCTTTAGAGGAGAGATGTGAAGAAAGATGGTGGCATTAGCAGTAGGGGTGAGCTCAGGATTGGACTGAAGACAGTATAAAGAAGACATGGTCGGTAACAAGTTATTTCTGCACTTTAAGCATCTCAAACTTAAAAAAAATGCCTTCTTAAAGAAAAGCTCATATATGTTAACCACTTGCTGCCCGGAGCAATTTCTTTTTTTTTCAATAACATTTTTATTTTGCAAAGAAAATAAGTAAGTACATACATAGGTACAAAAATGCACGTGGTATATCATGTAATCAGACAAACCATATACAGGGCAGAAATGCCTATCATTACATGTGCATTGATTTGAAATGTCTGAATATTATTGAATAACGGAAATATCAAGAAGATTGAGTTATGTACCTATGACAGCACTTCTCAAGAGAGTACGAAAATAAGTGGAGAAATAAAGAAACCAAACAAAACAAACCAAACAAACAAACACACAAACAAATACATGTTCCATGTTTCTGCCACATGGTGGATTAAGTATGGACCATATGAGGGTGGGGTAAGCAACCAGGGCGTGATATAAAGCTTGTAGTTCTGGAAACGTGAGCAGTTTATTCCCTGTGTTGGCAATAAAATCAGTAAAGTGTAATATACCCTTTGCTCTCCAGTGTGTAAAGGCCTCATAGTCATTTCCCTGCGGGAAGGCGGGATTCCCTTTTAGCGGGAGATATTTGGTAAAGTAAGGGTTTAGTCTCATCAGCTTATGCGTTTCTCTCCATGCAATGATGGTGTCTCGTAAAAGGATATTCGAGCAAATGTGTGGGGGTAGAGTGTGAAACGGATAATGAAGTATGGACACTAGGTACCATGGAGCCACCATTTCCGTCTCCAGGAGAAAATTGGAGTAATGGAACGAGGAGCAGATCCAATCTATCGAGTGTCAGAGGAGGCAGCTCAAGTTATAAAGCCTGAGATTAGGAAATGCCATGCCTCCCTCATATTTGGATAAGCTAAGTTTTTTGAGGGATATTCTCGCTTTTTTCCCTTGCCAAATGAAAGTTGAGAACGCCCTATTAATAGTAGTGACATCCTTATGTTTTATTAGAATGGGAAGTGTCTGCATAGGGTACAGGAGCCTGGCGAAGGGAATCATTTTGATAAGGTGTATTCGACCGAATAGGGAAAGAGGTAGATCCTTATAAAGAAGAAGTTCATTCTGTATTTTGTGGGTGAGGGGGGGATAATTTAAGTTATATAGGGAGGATGGGGTTTTACCAATACTAAGGCCTAAGTATTTAATAGACTGCTGGGCTACACTAAAAGTTTGAAGTTGTGACACGAGGATGGAGGCAGGCTGGGTGAGTGGGAGAACTTCAGATTTGGATATGTTTATAGTCAAGCCAGAGAAAGTTTGGAAGTGGGTGAAGACTTTTTGGATCCAGGGAAGGTATCGAGAGGGGTCGGCGGAGAACATGATGATGTCATCAGCAAAAAGCATGATTTTAAGCTTTTGGGTAAGGAAGGGGATTCCCTCTAGTGCCGGTGCCGTTTGGAAATAGAGTGACAATGGTTCTAGGGAGATATTAAACAATAGAGGGGATAGGGGACATCCCTGTCTGGAGCCCTTTTTCAGCGGAAAGCTCGAGGATATGTAGCCCGGGGTCAGTATTCTCGCACTCGGGCATGCATAAAGCGTAGCTATAAAAGTGGTGAAATGGCCAGAGAATCCCATCTGTTCCAGTACCTTAATAAGCCATGAGGACTGGATGCTATCAAAAGCCTTTTCGGCGTCAATTGAAATAAGAGCCAGGGGGCAGTTCGGGTGATCTTTAGCATAATCCAATGCTGTAAGTAATTTGCGTACATTTGCCACTGCCGAGCGTCCCTTAATGAAGCCTACTTGGGCCGGGGATATCAGCCGTGGCAGAACCTTTGCCAGTCTGTCCGCTATTATTTTAGATAGTAACTTGGCATCTGAGTTTATGAGAGAGATCGGACGATAGGACCCTGGGAGTGTCAGATCTCTCCCTTTTTTAGGGATTACTCTAATATAGGCCTCCTGTCCCTGGATCTGACCCTGGGAGTGTCAGATCTCTCCCTTTTTTAGGGATTACTCTAATATAGTTACATAGTTACATAGTATTTGAGGTTGAATAAAGACATTAGTCCATCAAGTCCAACCTATTAGGATCTCATTCTAGGAGTACCCGTACCCCTGTATATTACGGTCCCTTAAGAAATCGTCCAAAAGTTTCTTGAACAATTCCACATTATTTGCTGAAATCACCGCCTGTGGCAGTGAGTTCCAGACCCTAACTGATCTTACTGTGAAGAACCCCCTTCGCACCTTGTGCTGGAATTTTTTTTCCACCAATTTTAGGTTATGGCCTCTAGTTTTTGTAACGGAGTTAATTTTAAACAGTTTATCGCTAATGTTGCTACCACCATTAAACATTTTGTACATGGAAATCATATCCCCCCTTAATCTCCTCACCTCTAATGTGAACATGTTTAAATTTAGTAGCCTCGTCTCGTAGCTCTGGTCCTCCATACCCCTAATTAGTTTGGTTGCCCTTCGCTGGACTTTTTCCAACTCAAGGACATCTTTTCTTAGTACTGGTGACCAGAACTGGACCGCGTACTCCAGATGAGGTCGAACCAATATAGGCCTCCTGTCCCGTTTTTAAATAAGCCCCTCCCTGCCATATGGTATTGAACACCCCCTGTAAGGTGGGTGTTACCTGATCTCGCAATATTTTATAAAACTCATTGGTATACCCATCTGGCCCAGGAGATTTACCATTAGCTGTGGCTTTGAGTGCGTTTAGGATTTCATCCAGTGAAATGTCTGCATTAAGGCATGAGAGTTCTGCTTCTGTTATCTTTGGGAGAGGTATTGAGGTTAGGAAGTGTTCGCCTAGGGAAACATCTGTTGGACATGTGGAATAAAGTTTAGTATAAAACCTTTCCAGAATGGCATTAATTTGTTTAGGGTCAGTGGATAGGGTTCCCTTCTCTGAACGCATGGAGGATATATTAGTTTTGGAGAATCTAGGTTTTGTTAAATTTGCCATCAGTTTGCCAGGCTTGTTCCAAAATTTATGGAAATGCAACTTCGAGTGGGAATGATAAAGCTGTTGTTGTTGTGTAGCCCACCAGTCAAAATTGTGTTTGGCCTTTCGCCATGCGTCACTTGTTGCTAGAGATGGGTTACGGGAGTATGTTAATTGGGCTTGTCGTAGAGAAAGGCTAGCTTCTTGGAATTTGGTTTTGGCCTGCTTTTTCTTTGCACCCACATATGACATAATCTTGCCCCTGAGAACCACTTTTGCTGTCTCCCAGAAAAGGTTGTGATCCCCTTCGTGTGCATTGTTAAATGTCTGATATTCCTGCCAAGCTTCCGATAGCATTAGCCGAAATGCAGGGCCGTTGTACATGTGTGAAGGGCAATTTCTTACATTTGCGCACACATGATAAAATCTGAATTTGTGGCTAGAAAACAGCTTCGGACCCCCAAACAATGATATATGTTCTGGAAGCAGAGTCCCTGTAGAATAAAAAGATGCTAGTTGCAATTTTTTATGTTGCACGGTATTTGTGCAAATGTTATCAAACCCGTATTTTAGGATACAATACACTAAAATAAAATTGAATGCACAGAAACAGAATATAATGCCCAATGTTTGGTAAAATATAAAAGACGGGGTCACGCCGGGTAAATAGACGCCAAACATGCCTAGCCTTAAAATTGTGTGCGTCAGTAAAACCACAAAAAACTACAATACCCCAAATGTCCCATAGGCGATGCTTTAAACGCTTTTACTGCTCATGAGTTTAGTGCTAGCAGTGATTGATGGCTCTAGAATTGTTGCTCCAATGTTCGCAGCGATATGTAACATTTGTTGTGCAAATTTCCTTTTTTGCATGTGGGCACTCCTACGCGTGTTTGCGTATGTATCTGCATGCATGTGGGGGGCGGGGGACAGTAAAAAAATGTTTTACATTAAAAAAATATATATATATATTATTTGTTACTTTTTTTTACCGCTTTTTAATTTTTTTACACTAACTTTATTGCTATCACATAGGGGGCTAACAAGCCCCTTATGTAATAGCAAATATGATGTGACATTTCCTCTTTATGGAGACAGCAGGGGTCTTTCGGACCCCTAATGTCACCTAGGGACCCCAAAGAAGCGGATGAAGCAGAGATCTGCTTCACCAGCTTCTTCTCCTGGCTCTAAGAGCCGGAGAATGTGCACAGTGACACTGTTCCAGTGATCAGGGGAGAGATCAGCAGCTAGAAGCTTGCTGATCTTCCTCCAATCGATGCAGGGAGTGCCACCATGCCGGTCACGGACCCGCAGAGAGGACAGCTGAGCCTGGGGTAGCCGGCGGAGGTGGAGATGGCGGGGGGGAGGAGAGCACACACTGTCGGCTTGGTACAAGCGATCTGAAAGCTATACAGTATAGCCACCAGGTCGCTTGTATCTGAATAGCCATTGCCGGCTGTTTACACTGCTACCAAGAACACGGCTGCAGCATCTGTTTTCTCAGTATAACCACCTTACGGCCACCTGCCTCAAGTGGCATTGAGGGCCCCTCAGGAAAGTTACGCTGAGGGGCCTCGAATCCACGTCTCCTGGTAGGACTTAACTTGGTTTAGGTTTCCCGGGATTTGATCGTCAGCTTCAGACAAGTACTTGAGAATACAGACAAACATTGTATCCACTCTATATTCAAAGCTTTATTGTTACAATAAAACATTATATGGACAGTGAAAGGAGCGATGGAGGATCATAAACCAATACAAAGACATACACGTATACAGAACGAATTATTATAATATAGATCATAGAACAGCTACAAAGAAGGTGATATGTGTCACACAAAGATAAGGAAAATACAATTAACTGAGGAATGTCGTTTTATCATATTGGAAACAAATAAAACTAGTTTCTGTAGAAAACACAATTTGCAAACATTAACTCTGTGTGTTCCACAAACAGGGAAATAAGGTTACATAGCTCCAGTGGCGCAACCAGAGTTATGGTCGCCCGGGCCAGAACAAAATGTTGCCCCCCACCTCAAATAGACCCCAAAGAGCAGCCGCATAATGTGCCAGCTTAATTGTGTTTTGCCCCTATTTGCAGGGCCGTCTTTTATATCAATTGGAAACTCTGCAACATTTTGCTAATTAGCTCCTACAACTGTGCAAGACAACTTCCCAACCCAGACCCCCCATATCCGTCTACAGAACAGCCCTCAGGGAAACGAAGCATCTCATCTCCTACATTTTACAGCATGAAGGTCTCTGGACTGGTGGCACAGAGGTCACTATAATATATGTATATATACTCCCCTCCCTCCAGTACAGACGTTACAGCCTGGAATCCCTCTTTAGGGCTCATATTTCCACGCGATATCGCTCTATGTAGCTTCTCCAATCCATTTCAATGGAGTTGTTCACATCTCGCCGCTCAATATCGCTTGTAGCTCGTCGCTGTAGCTTGTCGCTCCTACATGACCCTTTTTTCGAGCGATTTCGAGCGATTTTGCTCCTGATTGCATACAGCCCAATAGGAAAAAGTCATGCGACATAGCGCGACAAGTCACGCAATATCGCACATATAAAATTGCGCGGAAAATCGCGCGATTTTCATGTCGCTCAGTGTGAATGGAGCCTAAGCCGTTCATGACCAACAACGTACAGTGTACGTCGCTAGCATCTGGGCTGTTTAAACTTGTAAAGCCGGCTGTCGGCTTTATAGTAGAAGCGATTCTGGCACCTCAGCTGTCGCCAGATCGCTTCTATGGGCCGGTGAACAAGCTCCCCCGCCCGACACCCTCGCTGTGTTTCCAGGGCTCCTTTGCCCCTCCTACATGCATGAAGGGGGGACATGATCACCATGTATAAATACATAAATGGTCCATATAGTGAGCTTGGTGCCAAATTATTCACTTTAAGGTCGCTGCAAAGGACAAGGGGTTTAACCTTTGCACACGGAAATTATTCTTCACAGTTAGAGCTGTGACAATGTGGAATAGACTCCCCCAGGAGCTGGTTCTAGCGAGCTCAGTGCCTGCTCTGACGTATTCCTAAATGCACAGAATATTACTGGATATTGAATTCTTAGAGGTATATTAACCCTTTCGCTGCCAAGCCCTCCGGAACATTTTTCAAATCAGCCGGCCACTCCATTTTGGAATTTTCTGCAATTTTTTCCTATTGGTTTGATTTTCAACTGCTGCGTTGCTAGCGTTTGTAAAAGACCCCCCAAACCATATATTTTCTGAAAGCGCAGGCCCGGTAGAATAAAAAGATGGTGATACTAAATTTGTAGGCCCTGCGATAATTGCGCAAATGTTTCTCAAATTAATATTAAACCGATAAAAATACACAATTCAATTGTTAAAACACACCAAAATCAGTATATCTGGTCATCCAACCGGCTTTCTCAATTCAAAATGACTTGTACAAAAATTATCTGGGAATTCTGAATTAAAAAAGCTGGTCGGATGACCAGATAAAAGTCTTCAAGAAAAATACAGCAAGTCCAGTTGCCTTGACTGATTCTTTACAGATATATCATGTGACCTGGATGAATGAGAACCTTCATAGACATATCAGGAAGGAATGTTTTTTCCCCTGTTGGAGCAAATTGAACCATGATTCATAGGGGTTTTTTTTGCCTTCCTCTGGATCAACAGGGGGTAATTGTGGGCGGAGCGTTCTGTTTTAGGTTTTTCCTTTCTTTTTTATTTTCTTCTCTCATCTCTATAGGTTGAACTTGTGTCTTTTTTCAACCTGACCAACTATGTAACTATGTAAGATATGGCAGATCGCAGGCAAGGGCAGATGTGGAGGATTAAAGTTGTTGTCAAATATGCGCTTATGGATGATCTAACGGAACTATTAAATCATTTTACAGCTGCTGCATTATAGACACCCAGGTCCAACTAGTGAATGAAAAATAAATATGCAGCGCTATGGTTCCAATTGACAACTCATTGAATAAATCTAATTTAAGAGGTATTGGTGAAGCAATACCCCAAACGGCATGCGATAGATAACCAAACTTGTTGGATCAAAATTTATGCAAAAAGTGCAAATATGAATAAATGTATATATATATATATATGAATAAATATAAATTAATAATAAGTGAAAAACCCTTATAGAAAATATAATATACAAATCTATGGAATTCCTTCAGTCCAAACACCTTATAGCGTGTCCAAAGTTATCAGTCCATATCACATACGTGGAAATAAATACTGTTGTATCCACCGTTGGGACATCGGGATCTATTAGTGTGCGTTTTGGGGCTAATATACTACAATATTGTGGTGAGTGTGCACTCTGGAGGGGGTGTTGGTGTTTGACACAAACACGAGTTTTGGAAGGATCATCAATCACTCTTTATATACACGGTGGATTTATTTTCACGTATGTGATATGGACTGATCACTTTGAACACGCTACTGTCACAGGTCATTCTGTCACAGGTTTAATTCTGTTACAATTGTTTCACTCACACAGAGATTTATTATGCACAGTAAGTTTGATACTTTATTGCATTTCCCATTCTAAATACCATTTGTTTGAATTTAATACCGTGAGGCTTTTAGCGCTGTACTCTGCACTAATTAAACTTCTAGGCTCACCGCCTAAGTTCAGCAGCTTCTAGTTTGTCCGTTTTTTCTTTCCTTCCATAAGCGCAAGTTCTGTTTTTCAATACATTCAGGTGATATGATATGGGTAGGAGAGGCGCAAAAATTCTCACAAGGGAACTGGTGAGACAAGGCATCAGCTTTGGTGTTCTTAGTTCCAGGGTTATAAGTTAAAATGAGTAAAGAACAATGCCCATCGGGCTTGTCTGGCAATCAGTCTTTGGGCAATCTCCAAATAGATCAGATTCTTATTGTCAATCGGAACCACAGTAAGTCATAGCCAAAAGTTCCCTATCCTCAACATTATAGTTTTGCTCAGTAACTGGGGAAAAAAAAGGCAGCAGGATGTAAATTATTGGAAGTAGGATCAAATTGTGATAACACTGCCCCGGCACCTACTGTACCTCAGAGGCATCAACCTGCAAGAAATATTGAACGCATGGTGGAGGATTATGGAGACTAGGGGCAGAAGAGAAGGCTTCCAGTGCTTCAGGAGACCACATAGAACAATTGGCCCCTTTCTTGGAGCAGTAATTGGAGCCAGTATCTTGGAATCATTTTTGATAGATTTCTATAATAATTAGCAAACCCAATAAATGGCTGGATCTTCTTTAAAGCAGAAGGTCTGGGTGACTGTAGAATGACATTCAGCTTACTGTGATCCATTGAAAACCTACAGATGAAATGATGTATCCCAGGAAGGCTATCTCCGTTTATTTGGAAAGCTTACCATAACACCTGTGGTCTCACAAACATTGGAGAACAGTCAGTACGAGTCAAGTAGAATATTGGGCATTGCAAAGCCCAAATGGCATTACAAAGTATTCATAAAGCCCTTTCCTAGTGTTGAATGCTGGCTTCTACTCATCAAATGTTGCTGTCTGGAGAAAACCTCAAGTTTGATCATTCTCTGGATGTTACTTGTTCAATATATAGACTTTCAGATACAATATCATGCGGACCCCTGTCAGGGAACCAAGAAACCAGACAAACTTAAAGTGCAGGTTTAAAAATAAAAGGAGTTTATTGAAAACAACAATAAGCATAAATGCAAAAACAATGGAGAAAGTCCAGGACGTCATTCTAGCCAAGCCAGGGGTCAGAAGCCAAAGCGGGTAGTCAGCCGAACCAGGCCAGGGAACACAGAGCAAGATGGACAGAAAAAAAGCTGAAGTCAGGAACCAGGAGATCAGTCAGCCAGAGCCAGGGTCATACACGGAGAACAGGAACAATAACAGAGCATTTGGTTGATCAGAACAAATGCAACGGAGGAGACTGAATGGACAAGCTGACGGTTAAATAGTGAGCTGGTGTTTGCATCATCACTCTGAGCAGTGATGTATTTTGGTTTTGTGCTGCCCTAGGCAAGACTAAACTTGGGCACCCCCCTCAATCTAAATCCCCCCCCCCTACTGTTTAGGACATTGTGCTCAACACTGTCAGTCACTGGATACAGCACACACAGGGTCTCAGGAGAGCTGTGCATGGTCTCAGGTGATTATACGGGGGCCCAGGGGAACTGTGCAGGGTTTATAGTGGGCTGTACGGGGTCTCAGGAGAGCTGTGCAGGGTTTATAGTGGGCTGTGCAGGGTCTCAGGAGGACTGTGCAGAGTCCCTTTCCCTGATACATGTGCTGTTCCTCTTACCTGCAGCCTGGAGTGCCATCAGTACCAACATGCTATATTCCATTCCCTCAGCCTGCTACTGGGACATCCCACCATCAGATCACATGCTATGGCCAGCCCCAAGCCACCCGCTGCTTCTTCTCTACCTTCTGTACAAAGCCAGCCGGACCGCATCTCACTGGGCCCTCCCCTCCACTGGGCAGCTCTCTACTTAGGCACCCACTCTTAGGGCCGCTTAGTTTGCCTCATTAGGCAGCCGCCACTGCCTGATTCTGTACTGCCCAGCCTCAGGCCCACCGGGCAAGTGCCCAGCATGCCCAAAGGTAAGTCCTGCTCTTTGTAGAAAATGCCGCCCACCTGGAAAGTGCCGCCCTAGGCAAACACCTAGTTTGCCTTGGGGTAGATACACCCCTGACTCTGAGACAGGAATTTGCAGGAGTTTTGCTAGTAGTTGCAGAGTGATGATGATGTTAACTGGTTTGAGCATAAGAGGACGCCAAAGAGGAACAGCAGTGTCAGAAACACTACACAGGCCATGCTGCAAGCAACTGGATAAGGAGGTGTTAGAAACCCAGGGTTACGGTCTATTATGACTGATACATTTCTCCATTGGGATTTCACTCGTTATCCACAAGCCCTGAATGAGTGGGGGCACTGGAGCTTATTAGAGATTCTGTCTTGTTCTCACATATGTAGAGAAGGCTTTGCTCCTTAATACCACCCAGGTGATGTCACAACACACGAGGAGCCTGCAGAGTGTATCAAGAGGGCTACACAGGAAATGTATATTTAAAAGTTCAACCGGAATTCATGTTTGATGTAAATCTGAGAGCTGGTTTGTAATTGTCCTTCCAACGATTGAAGAGGCATCATTCTGGCTATGATAATAGTAGCATTGTGCACCCATTCATGAAGGGGTTAATGTATGGTGAATGGTTTTTGCAGTCTCAGTGACACATAACACACCCATAAGAGTTCCTGAGAAACCGGACTTTTATCTACCATAAAATATATTGTAAAACATGAAAAACACAATTTATATTTTCCTAAGAAAGACTTCAGAGTTTATGATGCAGAAGAAATCCATCTCTATTCCTTTATTGACACTGACTCAGAACCAAGACCGGGGCACGAGAGCAATAAAACAATTGGAGATGATGACAAAGGTGACATTGATCTCCATTTTTAGTTGAGTGATTTGGAGGTCCATTAACCCTTTTGATGCCACCAACATTTGGCTTACATCGGCGGCAGCGCAGGCTCCTGTGACTCTGTTCAGTCCATCCACCTGCCTGACACCCTAAGTGACCCCCAATGTCTCCTTAACCACTTGCTGCCTGAAGCAATTTCTTACATTTGCACACACATGATAAAATCTGAATTTTTGGCTAGAAAACAGCTTTTGATATGCATATTTTAGGTGGAACACAAAGAAATAAGGAATACTTTCACAGATAATGCATGGTGGGGGAAGAACTTATAAAAAATATAGTACTACATTTAAGAAATAGAGGAATAGTAAGAACAACTCACACTTCACATAAAGAGGAATTAATTAATCAACACCTGGACTTCCTTCTCCCCCTCCCCCCCCATAGAATGTATGAATGTAAATATGTAGATGTAATGATGTATGTTACACAAGCTATATGTATTATGGAATTTTTAAATAAAAATATATTAATTAAAAAAAGAAAACAGCTTCGGACCCCCAAACAATGATATATGTTCTAAAAGCAGAGGCCCTTGTAGAATAAAAAGATGCTAGTTGTAATTTTTTATGTTGCACGGTAGTTGCGCAAATGTTTATCAAACCAGTATTTCTTTAGGATAAAATACACTAAAATGAAGTTTAGTGCACAGAAACAGAATATAATACCCAGTTTTTGGGAAAATATAAAAGACGGGGTCACGTCGGGTAAATAGATACCAAACATGTCAAGCCTTAAAATTGCAATTGACCGTGAAACCGCAAAAAACTACAATACTCCAAACTTCCCATAAGGGACGCTTTAAAAGCTTTTACCGCTCATCAGTTTAGTGTTATCAGTGATTGATGGGCCAAGAATTATTGCTCTCACTACGACGTTCGCGGTGATTTGTAACATGTGTAGCACCATTTTTTTTGGGGGGGGCACTTAAAACATATTTTTTGCATTTTTTTTGTTACTTTAAATTTTTTTTTACACTAACTTTATTGCTATCACATAGGGGGCTAATAAGCCCCCTATGTAATAGCAAACAGGGTGTGACAGGTCCTCTTTATGGAATGGAAACATCAGAAGTCTTTCAGATCCCTAATGTCACCTAGAGACCCCAAAGAAGCTGATGAAGCAAAGATCTACTTCCCCAGCTTCTTCCCCTCGCTCTAAGAGCCACGGAGACTGTGCCCAGCGACACCGGAAGGGATGTAACACACATCACTTCCGGGTCCATTAATCGGAGGAGAGATCAGCGGCTAGAAGCCTGCTGAACTCTCTCTGATTGATGCAGTGAGACCTGCCATGCCAGTCTTGGGCCCACACTGGGGACAGCAGAGCCTGGGGTAGCCAGCGGCGGCAGAGGGGGGGGATAGACACTGGATTGCTGGTATCTAAACAGCCATCGCCGGCTGTTTACGCTGATACCTAGAACAGGGCGGTACCAGGTAGCAGCAGCTGTGTTCTTGGTATATGTACGGCCACTAGCAGGAAGTGGTTAAGGAGTGTCTGTCTCCATGGTACAGTCAGAGAAAACATCATCCTGGAATTAGGATATGGAAATATTTTCTTCAGGCCGGAGGAATTGATTATGAAAAACATACCAGTTTTGTTTTTGAACTTCTAAAATATATTCCAGAACATAATTATGTTTTTATTTAATAACAACATTGACAAACAATTGTTGGGAACAGCGATGGGGACGGCGTGTGCCCCAACATGTGCCTGCCTTGTTCTTGGTTGGTGAGAAGATATAATAGTGTTTGCTGAGGGAATGCAGAGTTATACTTCTAAGGTGACATTGTAGTCTAGACTTATTGATGATGAATTCATCCTCTGGAAGGGCACAAAGACAGAATTTCAGGAATTTGTGAAGATCCTTCATCTAAACTCAACAGGAATGCATTTTGTAGTGAGATTCATGAGAAGACAATGAACGTTTTGGACCATCAGAAAGGATGGAGGAGGGAAAATACACACCACCATCTTTACAAAAACTCACATCTACAAATAGCCTTCCACATCGGACCAGTCACCATCACTGAGAAGAGGAATACCCACCGGACAATTTATGTCTGAGTGTCACATTCCGACGACTGGGGCACACACAATGACTTAAAGTAGCATGCAAAAAATGGTGCCTGTGATGCAGATCACTGGGAACACAGGAAGTCAGTATCTGTGCGTTACCGGGGACGCACTAGAAGCACAGAATCTAAGAAGGGCCAAGTCTTCGACAGAGCCTCCAATAGTGAGGATGATTGGCTGCTGGACACCTTCCAGGTTGCAGCCCTATAGCGCACCCACACAGACACAGAGAATAGTTGCAGCACTGAGGTGCTGGATACAACAACAGGCAGGGGTGAATCCTATACACAGACAGCAGTTCTGGATACTGAGGGACACAAGGGTAGAAGTCCAAACAATAGTATGACAGGAAGCTTCAGCAACACATCTTTTCAGGGATCACTGAAGAGCGAGGCTGCAAGGAACAAGCAGCCACACAAGAGGACAGGCACACAGATATGCAAAGACAGGTAGTAGTAGTCCGCAGGGATTCAAGGGCAAGCGATACATAGTGAGTCCGACTGGGTGTAATGGCAAGCAACAAGTGAACTGAACATTTAACACTGAGGTTCAGAGTGGATTGGCAGGAAGCCGAGCACCTCGGAAAGGAGGCAAAACCCGGAGCCGGATCATGGCACAGGGAAGTGAGACACTGAGAAACTTGACTGCTCCTCACAGAATTATTTTGTAGAATAAAGTAGATGTGTGTACAAGAGATTTATAGAGAGAGTATATATCTCAAAGAGGATCTAATAAGATCATATGAGAAAGTAAAAGACAGAACAAGAGAATGACTCCTGTTATATAGAAGAAACATTGACATTGAGAAGACCATACGACTGGCGGTGCTGTCATCGATCAGCAGAACTTTTGTAGTATTCACTTCAGTATGTTGGAATTAGCTTTTTAAGGAGAGCTTTGCAAGAATCTCTAGGTAGAGCAAGGGAGGTCAAGCTCCGGAGGAGATTGTAAACCCTAATCCACAAATGTATGGCCATCGGGCAGGTCCACCAAATATGATACATGGGGCCCCGCTCAGAACATCCCCTGAAGCATTGTGATGAATATCCGGGGATAAAGCTAGCAAGTCGAGTTGAGGTGTAGTACCAGTGGTAGAGGACTTTATGTAAATTTTCCAAGGTAAGGATATTCCTAGATCCTCGTGCTGTGGCCAGCCATATGTCCTGCTAATCCTCAGACGATAGAGAGATTCCTATCTCAGTCTCCCATTGAGCTTGGTAAGGTCATGTAGGAGGTGCGGAGAGAGAGACCAAGGACGCATAAATAAGGGAAATCATACACGGATCATGAGTATTGGACCAACATCTGCATTCGAAGGGGGTCAAGGAATAAGGAGAGGGAAGTAAGCGTATTAGGGAGGATATAAAGTGATGTAATCGTAAGTATAGTGTTCACGTAAGTGAATGGAATGTGATTCTCGGAGCGATTGGAAGGATTTATTACCTGAGGAGGGAGTAGACATTATTAAAGTTATGTTCTCTCCACCACAGGAAGCTATTTGGTGAGTCCCAGCCCGGAGGGAAGAGTGGGGACGGGGAGAGCTGCAGAAGAGGAAGAAAGGGAGAAGATAGGGAAGCTGAATATCTGATTGCGTCCCAGATTCTAAGGGAATGAGACATGGCTGGGTCTCTCAAGGGGAGTGTGGACCGATGGGAGAGATTTGACCGGAAGGGGGGAACAGTCCAAAAAGTCTAACAACGCCCAACCTGGGATTTCAGACAGATCGTCGAGACGGGCCAAGGGTTGTAACATCCCTACCTCAGAGCAGGGTTCCCGGCCAGCATCAGCGGCAATGTCGGAGCTCGAGTGACGTCATGAACGGCAGCGTCACCCGACTCCTCCCCCCTTCCTATTTAGAGCGGCAAATTCAATTACCTGGCGTTCGTGCTTGGAGCCTGACGCCAGGTATAACCCCTCCAGCAGACCTGTATTGGGCCGGACGAGTGCCCCTACATCAGCCACTATTGGGCCGGACGTGGGCCCCTACCTTCACCCACTATTGGGCCGGATAGTGCCCCAGCTCCATCCCTGTTTTGGGCCGGACAGAGCCCCAACTCAGCTCCCCTCGATCGGGCCGGACAGAGGCCCTCCTCCTCGGCGGGTGCAGCCACTGAACGGCTCTGCTTCCGTCCAGCCCTGCTGAGTGAGTCTGCTGACGTTTCCTGCAAGCTGAGTGAATACCCGCACTTCCCGTTCCAGGCCACTGGGTGGCAGCAACACACCTCTACTCAGCGTACTGCAAGTATAATACCATTCTAACCTGATGATTATGTGAACTGCCATTATATAAAGCTTATTATAGAGACCTGACATAACATAAGCTTATACTGTGAACTACCATTATACTCAGAATAATTCCAGGACGTGTCACTACCAGGTGATAATTATCCTCATTGTGAACTATCATATAAATGCGGTTATACAGTTGATTCCATACTTAAACTGTAAAAAGAGCCACTACCAATAAAACCCTATTGCATTAAATACCCTCTGAAGCTGTGATTCAACCCATAAAATACAACCACCCCGTTACAAGGGTGCAACATGTGCCGCCATGTAGTATTTATGAATATTCGGTACTGCCAACCCCCAGCCAGTTTGGACGCGAAAAGTATGTTTGCTGACCCTGGGGCTGGACCTGCCCCATATAAAGTGGAGCAATTTCCTCTGGTGGATGCAGAGAATATGAGCAGGAACAGGTACTGGGAGTTTACGGAACGCATATAATAATTTCGGAAAGGTACGGCATTTTAACAGCGTGGATGCGCCCAAACCAGGATATAGGGTGTGTTCTGGTGTGGGAGGTGCGTTGCATTGCCATTCATTTGAATGACACCCCAAATGCATCTCCCACCCACATTTCAATCGTCTGCACTGGAAAGCACGGTACCGCAATGCTGTGCGTTTCATTGCAGTGCAAGCTGGGTCATGACTTAAAGACCAAGGACAAATTTGGGTCCTGAGGTTACACAGGTTGAGAACCACTGGTTTAAATGATAGTTGGATGCATTTTAACTTCTGGTTGAGGCTAGCAGGCAGGTGGGGGCACTTCTCCCCCCACCCCCCCTCTCTTCTATTAGTGGTCTTAGGAGTTTCAGATTTGAGATGCAAGGTACCACAAGTGCCAGAGCCGGTCATGTTTTATAAAGGCTATTCATGGCAGATGGGCGGGACATTCTCACAGAGGAAAAAGGAACCTATTCTCACATTCTAATTCACTTCCACGCGGACACACGAGGCAGACACCCACACAAACACATTAAACTTTTACATGACCATACTTCTACACCTACAGAACTGTTTTATAGTTTGTTACATGCCATTTATCTTGTAATCATTTGTAACTTTGTAATGAAACACATTTTTTAGTTCTATAGAAGAACGGAAAATTGTTTCTCTTTTGGACTTCTTCCACCCTATGCTGCAAGATAAAAAGAGTCTGACATAAAGGACTCATTCACACTGCCATATAATACAGATGCACGCAGAGTTTTCTCCCATATGCAGCATATGGAAATAAATGGCTCCATACACGTAGCTGCGTATGGAGACGTATTTTTGTGCTGCGTAAAGATGCGCAAAAATAAAATGGAACGGAGATGCGTCTGGGCTCGGAACTCCTGCGTATTTTACGCGCGTACAGTACATGAAAGTTTCTATGAAGAATGATGCATTCTGGGATTGCATACAATTCACTCATATACATGCATGCGCACATACACGCGCAAATACGATCATACATATGCGTGTATATGCAGCTATACACACTTACAAATATGCGTACAATTTTGCTCTTGCGTTGTGTGTGAATGAGGCCACAAAATTGCATTGTACAGACCCTATAAGGAAAAACATTCCATGTGGTACTTATGACACACACAAAAAAATAGTGCCGCCCGCTGTGTCGGAATATTTTGCGCTCCATCACTGATCATCGCACTCGTGTTAGCTCTGATGGGTGGAGTGATCTTCTGGCCGCCAGATCAATGATAGTTCTGGTAGAGGGGCAGAGGCAGCAGTGTGGTACAGATGGAGCATCGCTGGAGCGGGTACTTTGGTAAATAAAGCCATTGGACACCCCTGGTCTGCACAGAGAGCATATGAAGGTGAGCTACATATTGATGGCATACCGGACAATGTAATCTGTGTTACAAGGCGAGAAGGTTCATTCATGGTGATTGTCTTCTGGTTTGGTCAGATTAGTAAATCTTCTAGATTGCTGCTCCATGCTTCTCCTCTGTTATGATTATGTTCCATTGCCAGTGCGCTCATTGTTATCCTGAACTCATACTTCAAATCACCTCACAAGATTTCCATAGAATTAATATATGTAGGCAGGCTCGGACCTCCGGTGGGCCCCTGCACTGACACCAATGCTACTGGTTATTATTGCATACACTGACACCAAAAATGGGGGTTATTATTGCATACACTGACACCAATGCTGGGGGTTATTATTGTGTTCAATGTCAGCAATGCTGGGGGCTATTATTACATACTCTGGCACCAATGCTGGGGGTTATTATTGCAGTCACTGACACCAATGCTGGAGGTTATTATTGCATACACTGACAATTTAATAAACATCGCCAATACATTTCATGACATAAAATCACTCTAAACTTCATGGTGCATTTTACATAACCATCTCCTATAAACCCACATTAGTTACATAGCAGTTTTGGCTTGAACCTTTCCAAAAGAGCATTACAGAGCTGTGAGGTGCATGTGATTTGACTACAGAGGAGCAGTATGTTATGCAGTTCAGAGCTGTGAGGTGCATGTGATTTGACTACAGAGGAGCAGTATGTTATGCAGTTCAGAGCTGTGAGGTGCATGTGATTTGACTACAGAGGAGCAGTATGATGGCATTATTCTGTATTGCAGTATAATGAATTGCTGGGAGTTGTAGTCCTCCATAGCGAACTGAACAGTGCACAATAAAGTACATTGCTTTTTCTATTTAGAGAGGCCTACTCGGCTGGCAACCGCTCCCTTAGTGGATGGAAAGTAGAATAGCATTGTTTCTATCACCTTTCTTGCACCTCTTTCCCCGCAGCCTAAGTGTAAACAAAATGTATCAAAACATTCTGTGGAGAGCAGAGCCCTCACCGTGAGTGGTGAAGATGCTCTACAGCGGTCACTAGTGGTGACTTTGCTGATGCCAGCTTCTGAAACACCGTAATATTGCTAGACATCACCACGAGTGGTGACGATGCTCTACAGCGGCCACTAGTGGTGACTTTGCTGATGACAGCTTCTGAAACACCGAAATATTGGTAGACTTCACCATGAGCGGTGAAGATGCTCTACAGCGGCCACTAGTGTTGAGCTGTGTGTTAGGACAGGCTAACAAAAGAATAGGGTGTGGAACAGGCAAGGTAATGTTATCTTATGTAGCTAGAAAAAAAAAGATGTCAGATATACCGTGCTACACCCAAAAATAATAACAATAGATCTCTTGCATAGATTATAGTTAATGCTTGGTAGTATATATCTAGATATTAGTATCATATATTACTATATGAAGTAATGTCCCCCGCCACCTCTATCAACACACACACACAGACATACACACACATACATATAGAGAGACTCAAAGGGGTTTATGTTCACATACATATCTATCTCTGCATGTTCTTACATTGATATTTATTTTCTCCATTAACCACCTCCCGTCTGCCGATCGATGAAAGACGACCGGACGGGAGTCTCCTGGGGCTGAATACTGAAAAGTGGCCGGGACAGGAAGGGGGTGTAACACCTGGTCAGCAAGTGGTTAACGTTCACTTTGTCGCCATGTTCAATTCTCTAGAACTTTGACATTTTCTAAAGATACAGCATCTGGCCTTGGGTGGTGACTGGAATGGATAGAAATTTATTGAAACAACCAAGAAAACAAACATGTTGGGCTTTGCATTTATAGGAGTTAGTTGATGTAAAGTAGAATAGGATATTTTCTATCAAGCAGCGTCCTTTCTGTCAGCCTCCATCCCCCGCAGGCTGTAACTGGCCATACACCCATAGATTATCGTTCCATTTCTGCTCGAATACCACATCATGCACAGACCAATGTCGAATTGATATTCATTCGTTAGGAATACTAACTCACCAAATTTGGTCGATCGAAAGAACGAATTTTCTTCTGTGTCGCCACTAATCCATCACCTTTTTTAGGGAGTTTAGAGTAAAAAGGATTATTGTGGATGTTGCCATCACCACTAAACAATTTGCACATCAAAATCATGTCCCTTCTTATTCACCACTTCCAGTGGGAACAAGAGTCCTTATCCACTTTTTGGCATGGTTGCAGCCACGGCAGCAGAGTGAGGCTGACAAAGCAATCCTTTGGGAACTTGGAAGGGGAACGTCTGTTGTAACGGTGTGAGATGTTGCTGGCAGGGCAAACTCTGATGGAGCTCACTTACAGCATGGCCATATCGAGCAGTGGCCGGACACATCCCCCTGCTTTGACCTTTTCCAATATGGCTGCTGTGTCTCCTGCATTTTGTGATGGGGTCATCAAGTGTGATCTGGGGATTGTTGGGGGGTTGGTTAAGCCTGCAAAAAAGGCACATGGACACAATGAGAGAAGTGGATGTGTATTTACAGAGCACAGACTGTATGTTCCCTTGCAGCCTCCCTTCACTGAGACATGATAAAAGTACTGTATAATGTCTTCATGTTCCTGTTTGCAGATTACCTTAAGTTTGATCATACACATGATGTTACTTGTTCAATATATGGACTTTCACATACAATATCATATGGATTATTGTCTATTGTGGCTGATACATACGGTATCTCAATGGGGGATTTCACTCGTTATCCACAAGCCCTGAATGAGTGGAGGCACTGGAGCTTATTAGAGATTCTGTCTTGTTCTCACAGATATAGAGAAGGCTCTGCTCCTTAATACCACCCAGGTGATGCCACAACACACAAGGAGCCTTCAGAGAGTGTAAAAAGAGGACTACGCGGAAAATATAAATCTAAAAGTTCAACAGGAATTCATGTTTGACCAAAATAAAATATTGAGAACTGGTTTGTAATTGTCCTTCCAACGAAGGAAGAGGCATCATCCCGGCTATTATAATAGTAGCAATGTGCGCCCATTCATGAAGGGGTTAATGTATGCTAAATGGTTTTTGCAGTCTCAGTGACACATAACACACCCAAACACACCCATAAGAGTTCCTGAGAAACCGGACTTTTATCTACCATAAAATATATTGTAAAACATGAAAAACACAATTTATATTTTCCTAAGAAAGACTTCAGAGTTTATGATGCAGAAGAAATCCATCTCTATTCCTTTATTGACACTGACTCAGAACCAAGACCGGGGCAGGAGATCAATAAAACAATTGGAGATGATGACAAAGGTTTCCATTTGTCCCCAAACTCATATACCTCCCCCCTGTGTCATCTTTATACATTGATTGTATGAAGTTCCATGCTGTCTCCATTGTGATGTTGATCTGAAATATAAAACAAAGGTTGTGTTTGACATTTGTAATATTTGATTCTAGTATTAGCGATTCCATTATCCAGTGTGATTTGAAGGTCCATTAACCCCTTCTCTACCACCAACATTAGGCTTACAGAGGCGGCAGCACAGGCTCCTGTGACTCTATTCAGCCCACCCACCTGCCTGACACTCTCAGTGACCCTCAATGTCTCCTTAAGGAGTGCCTGTCACCACTAATGTACTACCACATAGGGGCTATTAGTGATAGCAATAACGCCCCACATGTTACATATCACCGCACATGCTGCAAGGAGAGCAATCATTCCAGGGCCATTATTCAAGGCTGACTCTAAATCAATGACCTGTAAATTGATTGCTAAATCCACCTACAACTTTGGAAATATCGGAGAATGGAAGATTCTTATTTATTATTATTATTATTATTATTACATAGTATTTATATAGCGCCAACAGTTTGCACAGCGCTTTACAATATAAGGAAGACATTAAAATTACAATACAATTCAAGACAAGATGGTAAGGAGGGCCCTGCCCCTGAGGGCTTACAATCTAAAAGAGGAGGGGGAAATGATACATGAGAAGGTAGCTGTGTGGGGATGAATTGTCTGAGAACGTGATGGTTCAGTGGTTAGGTTGAGGTGGGATCAGCTTCTCTGAAGAGATGAGTCTTTAGGGAACGCCCCTATTTATTTATTTATTTATTTATGCCATTAGGTTGTTGTTTCTGTGCACAAGGCATTTGATATAAGAGTGCAGTTTGCTTTGCAATGTTAGAGATCCTAATAAGTACTTTTGGGTCCAGCTAATATCTGTGAACACATGGTGGGGGCAGAGGGGGGGGGGGTACAGAAGACAATGGACCCTACCCATCTGATCTCTCCTAATCAGTCAGCCGTGTAAGTGTGTGCGGGGCATTTTTGGTGTGCAGAAGATTCCCAGAACACACATTCTAATGAAATGTAAAAATTGCAGATAATAAGAATCCTTAAAATTTAACCTGAATTCATATTTGACCCCAAACCTGAATGTGAGCCCCAGATTGGTGTAACAATATCCCTCCAGAGAGAGAAGTGGCCTCATCCCGACTACCAATGTGTGACCGATGGTAAACCAATGTTAATGATTGATAACACTCTGATCTGGATTCCTGAGAAATCAGATGATAGATTGTGATAAAGATAAAAGACGATTTACATTTTCTTAGGATCTTTAGAATTTATGATGTAGAAAGAAAAACATTGTAATTCCTTTATTGAGGCCGACTCTAACACTGAGACCGGGAGGCGGCAGGACAATCTGAATTATTGATTGGTGAGTTTTAGTGATTAATAACACACTGGGGTTTACTCAGTAAGCTGCCCAAGGCAGCCGAGTGAATAACCGAGCCGAGCCGAAGTGAAGGGAGCCAAACCCCCGTTCAGTTGATTTTATTCGAAGTGAAATACCTGTTCGACTCAGCCAATCCAACATCTGGATCGGCTGAGCCAAATACCCGGCAATTCAATCACTGCCATTCACCCCTATTCTCATAGGTGCCGAACTGCAGTAAGTGAATAGATGAATGCCTCCATGCAGCATTCGGCTCGGGTATTCTGCTCGCTATCTCGAAGGCGGCGAGCAGAATAAAAAAAATTTAAACAAAGGAAAGAAACATTTTTTTTTAAATGTGCAAGGACCCCTCCCAAACCAAACCAGACCCTTTAGTTCTGGTAGGAAAGTTAAAAGGGACCCCAAGTTATAAAGTAAAAAAAAAAGTATGTGGGGTTCTCCCCAAAACTCATACCAGGCCCTCATACTCATACTCATGTGGGGGGGGAAATGTGGGGTCCCCTATATTTCCCAACCAGACCCTTAATCCGAGCAAAGGCTTTGCAGGGCAGGAAAGGAGGGGGCAAGAAAGCACCCCCTCTCCCTGCACCATACCAGGTGCAGCAAAACTTGTCCAAAACATTTGTCATTTTTGGGGGGTTTTCAACTAAAGGAATTTTTCTAAAAGTCTGGTGTGTTTATTTACATTTTACTTTAACCCTTTAGTGAATGAGTAGGGGTACAAGTACCCCTTACTCATTCACAAGGAGGGGGAATACATCTGGGTGCCCCTTTATTAAAGGGGTACCCATATGCAAATAAGCCCCCCTGCCCGCAGACCCCCACAACCATGGGGTCAAGGTTGTGGCAGAAGAGGCCCTTGTCCTCATCGGCACAGTGACAAGGTGCTTTTCCAGGGGGACCCCTGGAAAAGCACCCTCTTAATGCCGAGGGCATGTGGCCTTGTATGGCACAGGGAGGGGGGTGCTTTCTTGCCCCCCCTTTCCTGCCTGGCAAGGCTGTGCTCAGATTACGGGTCTGGTTGGGAATTTTAGGGGGGACCCCACATTTTCTTTTCCAATTTTTCGGGTATGGGGTTACCATTTAAAATTCCTACCAGACCTAAAGGGCCTGGTACGACTTTCAGGGGGAACCCAACGCACCATTTTTTTTACTTTTAAACTTGGGGTCCCACCTAACATTTCTACCAGACCTAAAGGGTCAGGTATGGATCGGTTGGGGGACCCTACATGGTTCTTTTAAAAATGTTGTTTACATTATTGAGGGGAGAACAGTCTGCTTTGGCAGAGCTCTGCGGCTGCTGAAGTGAGCCGAATGATTAGCCGAAGCTACGGCTATATCCATTGGCTCAATAGTGAATAACTCCCTATATGTTTCAGGGTGGGCCAGCAAACCAGATTCAAATGTAAGACGTTTTGTTTAATAACCGGATGCCCAGATACCTTATGCCCATGAGCCCATTGCAATACTCCTGTACAAAATTCTATGGGTACATACAAGGCATTTGCAGGGACTGGTAGGTTAGAAGAAATCCTCAAATTAACAGCCAATACATTCCTTTGTAAGTCATTAGCCAGTTGAGCAACAATACATTCAGGTGATATAATATGGGTAGGAGAGGAACACATATTCTCACAAGGGAACTGGTGAGACAAGGCATCAGCTTTGGTGTTTTATAGTTTCAGGGATTTGGGCAGTCTTGAAATAGACCAGATTCTTATGGTCAGTCCGAACCATGGTAGGAAGGTCTGCACCCTCTAGAAGATGTCTCCAATCAGAGACTCTAGTTTCATAGACCAAAAATTCCCTATTTCCACCATCATAATTTTGTTTAGTAACAGAGAATTTCTGGGAGAAAAAGGCGACAGGATGTAAATTATTGGAAGTAGGATCACGTTGTGATAACACTGCCCGGCACCTACCTCAGAGGCATCAACCTGCAAGAAATATTGAACGGATGGTTGAGGATGACGAGGAGTGGGGGGCAGTACGGAAGGCTCAACATCAAAACCTTCCAGTGCTTCAGGAGACCACTTAGAACAATTGCCTCTTTCTTAGAGCAGTAATTAGAATCAGTATTTTGGAATAATTCTTGATACGTTTTCTATAATAGTTAGAGAACCCAATAACTGGCTGAATCTCCTTTAACCCCTTCATGACTGAAGCCCTTTTTTCCATTTTTGCACCCATGTTATATTCCACATTTTAGGCCTGAAAATGACGTAAAACCCCCCAACATTATATATTTTCTGAAAGGTCTGGGCGACTGCAGAATGGTATTAAGCTTACTGGGATCCATTTGAAAACCTACAGATGAAATGATGAATCTCAGGAAGGGTATCTCCGTGTATCTGTTCAAAATAAATCAAGGCATCTGGACTGGCTGTATTTTTTCTTGAAGACATTTCACTGGTCATCTGACCAGCTTTTCTCAATTCAGAATGACTTGTACAAAAATTATCTGTGAAAAAATATGGTGAATGTTGCTCCAATCAACACAATCTGCTATTCATAACCAGAAAGGGGTCAGAAACCTCATGGAGGTAAGGTGTTGATTTCATTTGCATAATTGGAGCTAGCAGGTGTTATTTTCCCATCCAGAGAGAGGTGTTAAAACAGCATTGTATGTGGCAGACAATAGATGTCTCACCCCCCCCCCCCCCCACCTCTATTCAAGCTTGGCTTCTCCATTGTTACATAAATGGCCTCTTTCACACTTCTTTTAAACCAGTGCTCCTCCCTGTCTAGGATGCGTACTTGACTGTCTTCAGAGCAGTGAGTTTTTTCCTTTAGATGTAGGTACACTGCTGAATCCTGACCCAAGGGTTTGACTCTTCTATGCTGTGTCTTATGCTGGTGTAGCTGCTGTTTTGTTTCACCGATATACAATTCTGAGCACTCCTCACTGCTATGGACAGTGTACACAATGATGTTCATCTTGTATTTAGGCGTTGGGTCTTTTCGGTGAACCAATTGCTGCCTCAACATTAACATTCACCATATTTATTCCCAGAGAATCTTTGTACACGCCATTCAACACGTCTTCAAGAAAAAATACAGCAAGTCCAGTGACCTCGATTTATTTTTTACAGATATACCATGACCTGGATGAATGAGAACCTTCGCAGGTATCTCCATTTGTTCAAAGGAGCATTTGGAAAGTTTAGCATACAACCTGTGTCCTCTCAAATGTTGGAGAGCACTCCGAATCCACAAAAGCCATTGTGGAAATAGCACTGGTCTTCCCAGTACAGGGTAATGGGAACCATTAGTCTTTGCTGAGGAGATTTTTTTAATTACATTGCCTAATAGTGTTCCTCAATCTCCTATTAAGCCTGCGAGTTTCCTGGCCAGACAGGACAGAGATGCAGGAAATTCCCCAGCTTCCCACAATAGAGACAGAGTTTGTGGGTTCTATGCCTAGCATGTTCAGTAGTTGACAAGCTCACAACTCCTACATTCATGGGTTTGTCCTCTTGAGGGGCTTGAGGTGTAGTGACAGGAGGAAGTGGTTGCCGGGCATATGGTCAGTAAACAGATTTGCAAGGATCATATTGCCTCTGGCGTTCTCTCCTTAGCTCACTTTCAGAGTAGAGGAACCTTATGGAAGGTTAACTCATCTTCTATGTGATCAGGCAGACCCCTACAAAAGGAAGCCTTCAGGATGACATTGTCTCAGGAGGTCTCCGCAGCTAATGTGGGGAACTCAATGGCTTAAGATACTACAGAGCACTGTCCCTGGCGTAGATCAAGGATATTTGCCTGTACAGCGGACACTCTGCCAGGAGTGTCAAATATTATTTGATAGGTTTCAATGAAAGTGTAGTAATCTACCAGCAGAGGTGAATCCTTCTCCAGTAGGGGTGACCAATGCCTTACCCTAGGGATGCACCGAAAACTGATACCGGTACTCGTGAAAACGCCCCGATACTAAGCACTGATACTAGCGCTTTACATTGTTAAACCCAAGCCAGCACTGTAAATGGGTGCCGCACTACCCAACAAGGCTGCTGAGGAAAATAGCCTCCACTTCCACGCCGCCACTCGCAAGACTGTCCGGGATCACTGGTAAGAGCCGGCAGAGCCCAGGATAGAGCCCGCACAGCCCAGTATAGAACCCAAACCGCCCAGCATAGACCCTGCATAGCCCACCTGAGAGTATGCACAGCCCACCTAGCAGTCTGTACAACCCACCAGAGAACCTGCATCGCCCACCTGAGAGTCCGCACAGCCCACCATAGCATCTGTACAGCCCACCTGAGAGTCCAAACAGCCCACCATTGAACCTGCATAGTCCACCTGAGAGTCCGCACAACCCACCATAGAACCTACGTAGCCCAACTGAGAGTCGGCACAGCCCACCATAGACCCTGCACAGCCCACCAGAGAACCTGCCCAGCCCACAATAGACCCTGCATAGCCCACCTGAGAGTCCTCACATCCCACCATAGAGCCCACATAGGCCACCTGAGAGTCTGCAAGGCATGGAACTTCATACAATCAATATATAAAGATGACACGGGGGGGGGGGGGGGGCATAT
>NW_017309531.1:46281-61744 GCF_000935625.1 Nanorana parkeri
AAAAGTGAAAAACTTCGACGGGGGGGGTGGGGGGTGTATATGAATTTAGCGACAAA
Organism: Nanorana parkeri; assembly: GCF_000935625.1. Taxonomy (NCBI): domain Eukaryota; kingdom Metazoa; phylum Chordata; class Amphibia; order Anura; family Dicroglossidae; genus Nanorana; species Nanorana parkeri. The sequence continues at coordinate 46,338 of NW_017309531.1, forward strand.
TGGAAACCTTTGTCATTATTTCCAATTATTTTATTGCTCTCCTGCCCTGATCTTGGTTCTGAGTCAGTGTCAATAAAGGAATAGAGATGGATTTCTTCTGCATCATAAACTCTGAAGTCTTTCTTAGGAAAATATAAATTATGTTTTTCATGTTTTACAATATATTGTATTGTAGATAAAAGTCTGGTTTGTCAGGAACTCTTATGGGTGTGTTATGTATCACTGAGACTGCAAAAACCAATCAGCATACATTAACCCCTTCATGAATGGGCACACATTGCTACTATTATCATTGCCGGGATGATGCTTCTTCCCTCGTTGGAAGGATAATTACAAACCAGTTCTCAATCTTCTATTTTGGTCAAACATGAATTCCGGTTGAACTTTTAGATTTAAATTTGCCATGTAGTCCTCTTTTTACACTCTCTGCAGGCTCCTCGTGTGTTGTGGCATCACCCGGGTGGTATTAAGGAGCAGAGCCTTCCCTACATATGTGAGAACCAGACAGAATCTCTAATAAGCTCCAGTGCCTCCACTCATTCAGGGCTTGTGTATAATGAGTGAAATCCCAATGGAGAAATATATCAGCCACAATAGACAGTAATCCACATGATATTGTATGTGAAAGTCCATCTATTGAAGAAGTAACATCCAGTGAATTATCAAACTTAAGGTAATCTGCAAACAGGAACATGAAGACATTATACAGTCCTTTTATCATGTCTCAGAGAAGGGAGGATGCAGGAACCTCCAGTCTGTGCTCTGTAAATACACATCCACTTCTCTCATTGTGCCCATGTGCCTTTTTTGCAGCCTTACCCAACACCCCTACCATCCCCAGATCACACTTGATGACCCCATCACAAACTGCAGGAGACACAGCAGCCATATTGGAAAAGGTCAAAGCAGTGGGGATGTGTCCGGACGCTGCTCGTTCTGGCAATGCTGTAAGTGAGCTTCATCAGAGTTTGCCCTGCCAGCAGCATCTCACACCGTTACAACAGACTTTCCCCTTCCCAAAGGATTGCTCGGTCTTCCTCACTCTGCTGCCGTGGCTGCAACCATGCCAAAAAGTAGATAAGGACTCCACATGCTTAAAAAGCTGACAGATTTTTTCCTAACAGCGGTACCTGGAGAAGGACAAGATGGAGCTGACTCCATGCACTCCTCAAATTGCCTCACCTACTATCAGGCGGCTCTCCTCGGTCAACTTCATTACTGGTTAAAAAAAAAAAATTCTCCAAACATATTATGGGTGCAGGGAGAACTTGTATTACTGAATTGTGGTCCTGCTCTACATAGTTACATAGTTACATAGTATTTGAGGTTGAATAAAGACACATGTCCATCAAGTCCAACCTAGTGTGTGTGTGTGTGTGTGTGTGTGTGTGTGTATAGATCCCTGAGTCATCTCGTTATTAGGAGTACCTGTACCCCTGTATATTACCGTATATTTCCTACATACATTCATACATACATACATTCCTGTCTTATGGGACAAATGTTTACTTGATATTGGTTGGCCAGGCTTAATTATATTATTTATTGCTATCGGATTTACTATATTCACTGCTTTTGCACTAATGACTGGAGTGAGCCCACTAATTACCCCTTTAATAATTTCCTCTTTATTATTTGAATTTATTATAGGGTTTTTATAACTTAAATTTAGTATTTTTATGCCCTCCCCCCCATTATCTAGTTTAAAAGCTCCTCCAGTCTTTCTACCATTTTTCCCCCCAGGATGCTGCACCTCCCCCGTTAAGATGCAGCCCGTCTCGGCTGTAGAGCCGGTAGCCGACTGCAAAGTCAGCCCAGTTCTCCAGGAAACCAAATCCCTCCTTCTGACACCAGCTCCGGAGCCACTTGTTAAGCTCCCTCAACTCGCGCTGTCTGTCCGGAGTGGCTCTTGGCACCGGTAGTATCGCTGAGAAAACTACCGTGGAGGTCCTTTCCTTCAGCCTAGCACCTAGGTCTCTGAACTCCCTTTTTAGGACACTCCAGTTTCCTCCTATTTTGTCATTGGTGCCAATGTGCACCATGACAACGGGGTCGTGCCCAACCCCATCTATGCTCTAGATCTATTATTCACCACCAAACTTAACCCAGTCAACACAATCCCCCCTTACCCATCGATTCGAGTCACAGTTGGGGTTTGGAAGTCCCTCCCTCTAAATTAATCTTCTTACACATCTATTCACAACCTCTACACCTCTTTAACTATCTTGGAACATTTTATTCCCCAAAATATTGCAAACTAAGCCTATATGGCTAAATAAAAATATAAAGCAACAGATCAAGGAAAAGCGAATGGCATTTAGAAACTATAAGATGGAGGGGATGGCATTGGCATTCCATAACTACAATAATAAGTAATAAAAGATGGAAATAAGTAATCAGGGCAGCTAAAATAGAGTGCAAAAAGCATATCGCCATAGTTAGTAAAAAAAAAAATTCTACCAATATATAAACGGTAAAAAGGGGAGAAAGGATCAGATAGGCCCAATAAAGGACGCAAGCGGGAAGTTACTCACTAATGACAAGGAGAGGGCCGAGGCGCTGAACACTTTTTTCTCCTCAGTATACACTCACTAAAAAGACGGGTTTAATGTTCTAGATAAAACACATAGCTCAACAAAAAATATAGCCAAGTGGTTGACGGAACCCGGGATACAACAAAGACTTAAGCTAATAAATGCAAATAAAGCGTTGGGACCGGACAATCTACACCCCAAGATACTTAAGGAACTAAGCGCGGTTATAACAAGACCGTTATTCATCATTTTTCAGGACTCTTTAAGTTTTTCAGGACTCTAAATGTCTTTGCATTGCAGTGACCTCTGTGTGTCTGTGGATGAGATATATACGGGGTATCTGGAATAGGGAGGGAAGAATATCCAGGACACACACACACACAGAAAGACAAATGCAGAATCACAGACAGAGATGTATTTATAATGAACACTCCTCTGCACTTCATGTAAAATCCATCAATCTATTTATTAAAACTGGAACCCCAGTTTCAACATACCAGCCTTGCTTTATAAAAGAAAACCCACCAAAAAACATACAATTAAAAAATGCAATCAATTCTGTACAATATAAAAAAAACATAAAAAATAAAGTAATGAATAAAATGAGAACATATGTAGTTGTTGCACCATTTTGAATCTCAACACCTTTAATCATGTAACATACATAAGCCATACAACATCCCCATCCTTTCTCTATCTCTCAGGGGTACAGTGTAACAGTGTCTATTCTGGTGAATAGAAAGGACAGGAAACACGTCATCCTCCTTTATACAAAGTCACCAATAGATCACATATACTTGACATAAAGTAATCCTCATAGACTCATAACAAAGTGAACTGTCATGAGACGTGAACAGGAACGTCAGCAGGCAATGAACTGCATCTAATGATTCTGGATAAATGGTGTAACACTGAATTCCAATAGTGTGTCTATGAACTACAGTAATTATCTTAAAGATCATCTAATACAGGGATCAGCAACCTTTTACACACCGAGTGCCATTTTTGCAGTCATCAGACAACCGGGTGCCGATGAACATTAGCGCACCGTAGTGTTAGTTAAACTTAAATTTTTACACTCATAGTTGTAGTGCTAATAATAAGTTCAACTCACTAATTATTTAAATGTGTTTATCTCGCCATTAGCAGCACAACTATAAGTGGAAAAAACAATAATTGGTGCACACACAAAATGTATTCATGTTTACATGTGCTGAAAAGTAAACTGTGCTTACAATTTTAATGTGATCCCTGTGTCTGTATTTTATGGCTCAGTTGTGCTATGTCTGACGTGTAGGGTGTTACTTTCATTTCACCTCAGACCAGCACCAAAGCGCACTTTGCACGGCAGACCTCAGACCAGGACCAATGCACACTTTGCACTGCAAACCTTAGACCAGCACCAATGCATGAACGATCTCAGACCAGCACCAATGCACGCACGACCTTAGACCAGCACAAATGCACGCAAGACCTTAGACCAGAACCAAGGCATGGCAGACCTCAGATCAGCCCCAATGCACACTTTGCACTGTCAATACCGTTTTTTTCGGTATAGAGTACGATTACCGATCCTGGTGCTTCCGCTGACATGGAGCAGGCTTCCCGGGTAATCAGGAAGTCGGGTGGTGGGTAATGACATATCGCCTGGATTCCTTATTGGCCAGGAACCCAGCTCCATGCTGATTGGTTGGAAAGCCGGCTTCGCGGCCAATCGGCATTGAGCCGGCTGTTCGGCTGGCTCAATGCTGATGTTTGCGTGGTTCCCCCATGGAAATCAGATTGCACAGACAAGTAAATAGACATGTGCACCAGCAAAAAATGTGTTTTGTTTCGTTTTGATTCGGATTTTCGTTATTTCGTTTTTCGGATTCGGGTTCGCAATTGAATTCGGATTCGGACGAAATTCGTTAGCGGTAGTCTGGTCGAAATTTAGTTTATTGGCCGAAATTTCGTTAGCAGCAAAGTGACATTAGAAAAAAAAGATGTTTTTTTTACAGTCTGCAGAAGATGAAAAAAAAAAGCGTGAGGTTCCCCCCCCAATTCATACCAGACCCTTTAGGTCTGGTAGGAATGTTAGGAGGGACCTATACAATTGTATAGGTCTGCTGCCCTCCCCCCTAGAGGTCCTTACCTTGCCTGTTCCACACCCTATTCTTTTTATTAGCCTGTCCTAACACACAGCTCAACACTAATGGCCGCTGTAGAGCATTGTCACCACTTATGGTGAACTCTAGCAATATCTCGGTGTTTCAGAAGCTTTCATCGGCAAGGTCAACACTAGTGGCCACTGTAGAGCATTGTCACCACTTATGGTGAAGTCTAGCACAATCTCAGTGTTTCAGAAGCTGTCATCAGCAAAGTCACCACTAATGGCCGCTGTAGAGCATTGTCACCACTTATGGTGAACTCTAGCAATATCTCGGTGTTTCAGAAGCTTTCATCGGCAAGGTCACCACTAGTGGCCGCTGTAGAGCATTGTCACCACTTATAGTGAAGTCTAGCACAATCTCAGTGTTTCAGAAGCTTTCATCAGCAAAGTCACCACTAGTGGCCGCTGTAGAGCACCTTCACCTGTCATGGTGAGGGCTCTGCTCTCCACAGAACGTTTTGATACATTTTGTTTATACTTAGGCTGCGGGGAAAGAGGTGCAAGAAAGAAGCGTGAGGTTCCCCCCCCAATTCATACCAGACCCTTTAGGTCTGGTAGGAATGTTAGGAGGGACCTATACAATTGTATAGGTCTGCTGCCCTCCCCCCTAGAGGTCCTTACCTTGCCTGTTCCACACCCTATTCTTTTTATTAGCCTGTCCTAACACACAGCTCAACACTAATGGCCGCTGTAGAGCATTGTCACCACTTATGGTGAAGTCTAGCACAATCTCAGTGTTTCAGAAGCTGTCATCAGCAAAGTCACCACTAATGGCCGCTGTAGAGCATTGTCACCACTTATGGTGAACTCTAGCAATATCTCGGTGTTTCAGAAGCTTTCATCGGCAAGGTCAACACTAGTGGCCACTGTAGAGCATTGTCACCACTTATGGTGAAGTCTAGCACAATCTCAGTGTTTCAGAAGCTGTCATCAGCAAAGTCACCACTAATGGCCGCTGTAGAGCATTGTCACCACTTATGGTGAACTCTAGCAATATCTCGGTGTTTCAGAAGCTTTCATCGGCAAGGTCACCACTAGTGGCCGCTGTAGAGCATTGTCACCACTTATGGTGAACTCTAGCAATATCTCGGTGTTTCAGAAGCTTTCATCGGCAAGGTCACCACTAGTGGCCGCTGTAGAGCATTGTCACCACTTATAGTGAAGTCTAGCACAATCTCAGTGTTTCAGAAGCTTTCATCAGCAAAGTCACCACTAGTGGCCGCTGTAGAGCACCTTCACCTGTCATGGTGAGGGCTCTGCTCTCCACAGAACGTTTTGATACATTTTGTTTACACTTAGGCTGCGGGGAAAGAGGTGCAAGAAAGGGCACTGCTTGATAGAAATGCTGCTATTCTACTAAGGGAGCGGTTGCCAGCCAAGTAGGCAAGGAGCCTCTCTAAATAGAAAAAAAAAAATGCACTTTAATGTGCACTGTTCAGTACGCTATAGAGGACTGCAACTCCCAGCAATTAATTATACTGCAATACAGAATAATGCCATCAGCTATAGAGGACTACAAATCCCAGCAATACATTATACTGCAATGCAGAATTATACCAACAGCTATAGAAGACTACAGATCTCAGCAATACATTATAGTATAATGTAGAGCAGCAACAATATACTGTATATATGTACACAATTGGTGGGGGATATGATTGTGCTGATCCATTCCTACTGCATGAAGTGCGCAACATACTGCTCCTCTGTAGTCAAATCACATGCACCTCACAGCCGAAACTGCTATGTAACTAATGTGCGTTTATAGGAGATGGTTGTGTAAAATGCACCATGAACTTTAGAGTGATTTTATGTCATGAAATGTATTGGCGATGTTTATTAAATTCTTTATTTTATTATGGAAATACTTTATGAGGTTGTTGGTCTATCTTTGGACCACCGAGAAAGCCCCAATAACATGTTTTATATATAGGAGAACATACACCTGCTGTGCATGGATTGCAGGGATCTGTAGTTTTACAGCAGGCTGAGCAACAGAATGATCTTCTTTAAAATACTAATAATCACCAACCAATAACATGGCTGTAGCAGCTGGATGAACATTACATAGCTGTGAGATGTAGTGTACAGCGCTGTGTGAAGTGTACAGCACTAGTCCTGTGTGTTCACTGCATGGGAGTGTGTGGTGTAACGCAGAGATCAGCAGCGTAACGCACAGTGCAGAAGTCAGCAGTGTAACATAGAGGTCGGAGGTCAGTATGTACTGCACAGTGCAGAGGTCAGGAGTGTTGCGCACAGTACAGAGGTCAGCAGTGTAACGCACTGTGCAGAGGTCAGCGGTGTAATATAGAGGTCAGTATGTAATAGACATGTGCGATTCGTTTCGTTCCGAATCGAAATTCGGACGAATTTTCGGAAATTCGGACATTCGGATGTATCCAAATTCCGAATTACAGACATAACAAATGCAAACGAATCCGAATTTCCATTTCCGAAATTCGGTAGCGCTAGTTCGATGTTCGTTTCTTATTAGTTTCTTATTAGTTTCTTGGAGCAACGAAACGAATAAGAAACGAATAAGAACAGATAACTAAACGAACGTTCGACCTACCGCTACCGAATTTCATCCGAATCCGAATTGACTTTCACACCCGAATCCCGAAAAACGAAATAACACAAATCCGAATTTAAAACGAAACAAAACGAAACAAATTTTTTGTCAGTGCACATGTCTAGCATGTAACACAGTCCAGAGGTCAGCGGTGTAATATAGAGGTCAGTATGTAACGTAGTGCAGAGGTCACACAGAAAGATCAGGCACACACATTGACTCTTTTCCTTTCCTGTTTCAGGTGCTGTGCCCTCTTCTCTTCCTCACCTGCACAGTTTGAGGTGATTCCCCCAGCAGTCACCTCGTGCTGTCCTCCCTTCAGTTATCGTGCAGCACTCCACAGCCAGCCAATGGTAGGAGTGCAGCCTCCCTCCCAGCCTATAGCAGCAGAAGTGAACAGAGGGAGTTGCTGTGGCCGCCGAGGGGCCCGATCACTGACATGGTCATATCAAAGGCAGCCGAACAGTTTCTTCTTCTTCTCCTCGGCCGCTGCAGGAGCAGAGAATCCGAATTGACTTTCACACCCGAATCCCGAAAAACGAAATAACACAAATCCGAATTTAAAACGAAACAAAACGAAACAAATTTTTTGTCAGTGCACATGTCTAGCATGTAACACAGTCCAGAGGTCAGCGGTGTAATATAGAGGTCAGTATGTAACGTAGTGCAGAGGTCACACAGAAAGATCAGGCACACACATTGACTCTTTTCCTTTCCTGTTTCAGGTGCTGTGCCCTCTTCTCTTCCTCACCTGCACAGTTTGAGGTGATTCCCCCAGCAGTCACCTCGTGCTGTCCTCCCTTCAGTTATCGTGCAGCACTCCACAGCCAGCCAATGGTAGGAGTGCAGCCTCCCTCCCAGCCTATAGCAGCAGAAGTGAACAGAGGGAGTTGCTGTGGCCGCCGAGGGGCCCGATCACTGACATGGTCATATCAAAGGCAGCCGAACAGTTTCTTCTTCTTCTCCTCGGCCGCTGCAGGAGCAGAGCAGCAGAGAGGGGTGATCTGACATGTGATTGTCGCTGCGGCAGTGCTGGCAGAAGCCTTTTTAAAGGCACCAGAAGAGGCCTGGGGGGCAATTGCCACCCTGTTCCCTGGCCCAGTCAAGCCCTGATTATACATCTATACATTACATACCATTGCAGGCTTACGGTGGGCCTACAAACTCCCTTCCTAGGCAGGAAGGTGTCAAGGCCTAAATCCTGCTGCACATTTCCTATTCACAGAGCAGGCTGAGAATTGCATGGGTGCTTAATGTTTCTGTGCCGTGATTAGACATTTTTCTATCATGTTCCGTAGCAGGATAATGTTGGGCCTACAAACTACCGAGCGAGGTGGAATGGTGTCCACCCCCAAACTCTGCTGTGGACCGCTCAGCAACGTAGGTTGATGAGCAATTTGCATGCTTATTACCTACCGTGGCCTTCAAACTGTCCAAGCTGGAGGTCGTCCGGGCCTGCACACTTCTTTCTCATCCGTCTCCGTGAAGCTAATATAGAGGGGTATAACCTGTTTAGGAGGGACAGAGGTGGGAGAAGAGGGGGGGGGGGGTTTGCATTTACGTAAAAAATAATCTATGCACCCTAAACTGATAGTAAATCATTTCCTTGACTGGAAGGTGAATAGCCCTGACAGGGAGGTGAATGGCCCTGGCAAGGAGGTGAATGGCCCTGGCTGGGAGGTGAAAAGCCCTGACAGGGAGGTATAGGGCATTGGCTGGAAGGTGAATAACCCTGACAGGGAGGTGAATGGCCCTGGCAAGGAGGTGAATGGTCCTGGCAGGGAGGTGAATGGCCCTGGCTGGAAGGTGAATAGCCCTGACAGTAAGGTGAATGGCCCTGGCAGGAAGGTGAATGGCCCTGGCAGGAAGGTGTGCGGACATGACAGTATGACAGACATTGGCAACAAATGCTTGCGTCTATCACAAGGATTGCCACTTTTTCAGACTATACCTAACCATTCCAGTAACAAGCTCAGGACCACATTTGTCTTCTATCCACGCTTGCAGATTCAGCGCTGCAACACTTTGCCACCATCATCAACACTTTAACTACCCAATAACGTCCCTGAGAGTCCAAACAGTCCACCTGGGAGTAGTACGCAAAGTCCACCACAGAACCTGCATAGCTCACCTGAGAGTCTGCACAGCCCACCACAGAACCGGCACAGCCCACCTAAGAGTCCGTGCAGCCCACCATAGAACCTGCATAGCTCACCTGAAAGTCTGCACAGCCCACCATAGAACCCGCATAGCCCATCTGTAATTTTGTTTATAAAAGCATTTCGTTTTTCTTACTGAATATTTTTTTGGAGGCAGAGGGTGGGGGGGGGGTTAGTGACACCATGAGTTACTGCACTGGGTAACACCAACCCTAGTGATGCCCTTGCATTGGAATGCTGTAAATTATACTCCACATGCTGGATAGTCAGGATAGTAACAGCTTCTGTGACCTCACTGCCCAAAATCCTCCATCCATTGAGGGGATCACCCATAAACATCCCAAATTACCTTGAAGCTGCTCCAATGTGTATTGTATATAGAAGGGGGAGAATAGAGAGAGATCAGAGATCAGAACAGAGGGGGAGGTTTTGGGTAGTGACAGGTAATGTGTCTTTATCTGTCATAGTGATACATTTATCATATTGTTCATATTGTATATTATATGATCGCTCTGATTATCTGCATCACATTAACTTCTTGTAGAATATTATGAACATCTTCAGGGAAATCTTATACAAACAATGTGTTTATATTGTCACATCTTTAATTAAATTAATAAAAAATCCGTATTTCTGATCATCAGGTATATTTATTGAACAGATTAGGGTTTTTATTTTAAAAACCCTAAAATAAATTCAAATAATAAAGAGGGAATTATTAAAGGGGTAATTAGTGGGCTCACTCCAGTCACTAGTGCAAAAGCAGTGAATATAGTAAATCCGATTGCCGTAAATAATATAATTACACCTGTCCAACCAATATCCAGTAAACCTTTGTCCCATAGGACAGGAATTAAATGTATGTACACCAACGCGAGAAGTCTTAGAAGAGCTTGAACTTATGATGCTCGAGGAGGACTTCGATATAGTGGGAATAGCGGAAACCTGGCTAGACAGCGCACATGATTGGGCCACCAATATAGAGGGGTACAGCCTGTTCAGTAGGGACAGAAGTGGGAGAGGGGGGGGGTATGCATTTATGTAAAAAATTATCTAAATATGCATATAAGGGACGATATCACGTCGAATAGTGGGGAGGTCGTGGAATCCTTATGGTTAGAACTGGATACCACGGACGATAGTCGTAAACTTATTGTGGGTATCTGTTATAAACCTCCAAATATTGGGGAGGAGGGGGAGGCTCATCTACAGTCCGAAATGGGAATAGCTGGGAGGGAGGGAAATGCAGTCGTGATGGGAGACTTCAATTACCCGGATATAAATTGGGCTAACGGAACCTCAAGTTCAACAAAGGCGGCCGATTTCTGAACATGTTGAGAGACAACTTCATGGACCAGATGGTGGAGGTCCCGACTAGGAAAAATGCCATCCTAGATTTAATCATTACCAATAACGCAGAATTAGTTGAAGATATTGTTATTGGGGAGACTCTGGGCAATAGTGATCATAACGTGATCACTTTCAATATCAAATACAAGAAAGGAAAGAGGGCTGGTAGGACAAAAACCCTCAATTTCAGAAGGGCCAACTTTGATAGACTGTGCCACCTAGTGGGGGACATCAAATGGGAAACATTATTTCAAAAACTGAACTCGGACCAAAAGTGGGAATGTTTTAAAAACACGTTACATGTTGCCATTACCAAATGTATACCATTGGGTAATAAAAGTAAAAGATCACAAACAAAACCTATATGGCTGAATAAAGATGTAAAGCATCAAATAAAGGAAAAGCGAATGGCTTTCATAAAATATAAGATAGAGGGGACGGCATTGGCATTCAATAACTACAAAGAAAGCAATAAAAAATGCAAAGTAGCAATACGGGCGGCTAAAATAGAGTGCGAAAGACATATTGCCATAGATAGTAAAAGAAACCCCCAAAAATGTTACCAATATATAAACAGTAAAAAGGGGAGAAAGGAACAGATAGGCCCAATAAAGGACAAAAGGGGGAATTTAGTCACAAATGACAAGGAGAGGGCCGAAGTACTGAACTCTTTTTTCTCCTCAGTATACACTCAGGAGGGGAACGGGTTTGACGCCTCTGATAAAACACCTAGTTCATCACAAAACACAGCCATGTGGTTGACAGAACCCGGGATACAACAAAGACTTAGTCTACTTAATGCAAATAAAGCATTGGGACCGGATAATCTGCACCCCAAAATACTTAAGGAACTAAGCGCGGTTATAACAAGACCGTTATTCCTCATTTTTAAGGACTCTCTAATGACTGGTAGAGTTCCGAGTGACTGGCGGAGGGCTACGGTAGTTCCTATTTTCAAAAAGGGGGCAAAATGCCAACCTGGGAATTATAGGCCAGTTAGTCTTACATCTGTAGTTTGTAAACTATTAGAGGGAATGATTAAGGACTATTTAGTAGAATTTGTTCAGGCTAATGGGATAGTTAGTGATAATCAGCATGGGTTTAGGAAAGACCGTTCCTGTCAGACTAACCTACTGACTTTTTACGAGGGGGTAAGTAGAGATCTGGATGGAGGGGGGTCTGTGGATGTGGTATATCTGGATTTCGCTAAGGCTTTTGATACGGTACCCCATAAATGCTTACTCCAGCTATGCTGGAGTAAGCATTTAAACTGGTAGAAAAAACTGGTAGAAAAAAATTCAAACACAAGGGGCGAAGGGGGTTCTTCTCAGTTCGAGCGGTTAGGGTCTGGAACTCACTGCCACAAGCAGTGATTTCAGCTAACAGTGTGGAAACGTTCAAGAAGCTTTTGGACGATTTCCTGAGAAAAGGTCATATACAGGGGTACAGGTACTACTAATAACGAGACGACTCCATACACACACACACACAATAGGTTGGACTTGATGGACATATGTCTTTATTCAACCTCAAATACTATGTAAGATATAACAAAACACTTGCAATGGTTTATTTCACAGATGAAAAGGTAGGAAATAAGAGAAGAAAGATCCCCGCCACCCTCTGAGTGCTGTCCGCCAGTAAAATACTTTCCTTCCCTTCACTGCGTGACTCCCCCTCCCCCCCTATGGAGTTGTACAGCTTTTCAGGGGAAACGTCCTTGCTGGGCCCCTTTCCTAATGGTCATGTGCTCCATGGATCTATTCCAGGGGCGGACTGACCATTCAGGCACTTGGGCATAGCTGGAGGGCCCGCCAACAGGAGGGGGCCGGTCACTGACCTTCTTGCTGCCCTTTCCAGCCCACAAGGAGTAGAGGCGGCTGTGTGCACCATCTCCATGCTCTTTTCTGCCACGCCACTGCCAAACTAGTAGATGTGGCTGTGTTAAAGTGGCAATGGCAGTGCCCCCCGCCTGGCACACAAGGCACTGCCGTCGCCGATTTAACACAGCCACATCTACTAGTTTAGCAGTGGCACAGCTGAAAAGATCATGGAGATGGCAGGGGTGCCATGCTGGGTGGCTGTACATTCCGAGGGTGGACTTACTGCCGGTGCAGCTGCACCAGCAGTAGGTCCACCCTCGGAATGCTCCACTGCTCCACTGAGACCCAGTCCTGTGCCCCAAAAAAAAAGGAATGGTGCCCACATCTGCCCCTGGTGGAACCCTCCACATCTGCTCCTGGTGAGACCCTCTGCATCTACCCCTTGTAAGACCATCCACATCTGCCCCTAGTGAGACCCTCCGCATCTGCCTTCCTGAGACCTCCATATCTGCTGCACCCACCCGCTGGACCTGCTGAAGGTGAGCACTCACCTGGGTGCTGGCATAAAAGGGCCTGCCCATTAACTCATGTGTGCAGGTGACATCCTACAAGGATCAGACTGTTTGTGATGGCTGATCCCGGAGATGTCTTCATTCGCACGGTGTCTGTATATCCATCATACGGCCTCTCAGTGGCAATGAAGATACCGCCCACACGGGCGTCTGCTGCTGCCTCTCTCCAAGAAACCCTAACTAACCTTAACCCTTCTTGGGTTCACTTCATTCACACCGTGCGAATGATGAGTGGCATCTGATGAAGTACCTGTGCGTTGCGTTGGTTCCCTAGACGTCCATTCCTCCATGGTCCCGGGTTGCCAAAAGATCCCCTGACGAAGCTTGAAAGAGCGAAACGCGTTGGGAAAACTACCCACTACTCTTTGCCCTGGACATATGTGCTTTCATCCATCTTTGAATACCTATGTATATGCTATCTTGGACATGTGTTTATTGTGCATAGTTCCATTTTCAATAAGCTCTTGAGGTGGTCTCTTATTAGGCAATTGTCTATCACATCGTCATGTGTTAACCATACACGTGGTAATCAGTGGTTTTGTGCTTTTTTGTAACTGTGTTGTTCCTTCTTACATATGGATCATGTTATTGATCCTATTCTGTGTAATGAAATTATATTTTAACTCACTCAATTATTATTTTTTGCCTCGTATGAAACCCCATTTTTTTTCTGTCTTTCCCATATGCCTCAGAGGATATTGTGATAAAGCAGGAAGTATGACCAACAAATTCCCCTCCCCACATCTATGTAGCCTCCTACTACTACTACTACTCCTACTACTATGTAGTATGTATGAGGAGTATGCCGGCCACATGTGTCCCCTTTATTACATTATATAATGGCGGTGGGGTATTTCTTTAATGAGGAGGTGAAGGAGAGAGAGGAAAGGTCAGGGAGAGGAGAGGGAAGGGAACTGCAGGCACTGAGACCTCCTGTAAGGATGCAGCCTGTAAACACTCACAATCTATTTATTTAATTTGCACATAAACTCCATTTTAACAAATTTAGAAGTTAAACACATTTTTCTTATATAGAAATTGTGCTGATTTAACCCCTCAGTTGAATCCCAAATTACCTCTAATTAACTCCTTCCTGTCCTCTCTCCCCTTTTGGTTTTTGCCATTTTATTTATATTTTTCATTTTTTTTTTCACACCGAAAAAACACATGAGACTCCCCCGCCAAGCTTTGTACAAGGGGCGTAATTTCAGCATCAATAATGTATTTGTAAAAAAATTGTAAAAAAATAATCCTTGCAGTGGGGCTCTCCCTGTGTTGGTTAGGTGCTCATTTTGATCTAGGGGCTCAAATTAAAAAAATATACCTACTAGACTTGTGCACCGTCAAAAAATGTGTTTTGTTTCGTAATATCCGTTATTTCGTATTTCGTAATTTGTGTCCGAAACTCAATTCGGATTCGTACTAAATACGGATTTTCGTTAGTTTCGGCACATTTTCGTAACTTTACGAACATTCGTTATGATGAAGTTAAAAAGCAAAAATACTTTTGTTAATATTGGAGTCGATGTGGTAGTTGTTTTTTTATCCGAAATACTAATTCCGGATACGGATTCCGGATCCGAATTTCGTATTTCGGACTTAAAAAAAAAACTACCATCAACTCCAATATAAATGTACTTTGCTTTTTTTTTTTTCCAACACAATTTTATTGGTTTTACATTGTACAGTATACAGTATACAGTAAAGATATAAAAGGAAAATGCATACAGAACCAATCGGTCATTTCATATAACATGTTAGGAACATTACATGCATGAACCATCACCAGTACAGAATAATTATAAACTGTTCCATTTTATCCTTCCTCTTTTAGAGTTAACCCTCTCTAGTTCTGTATGTTAACGACTTTATACAGCTTAATCATAACACAAACAATACCTAAAACCTAAAACAGGATCGTTGTGTCCTTGCTGTCAAGTAAATGTATAGTGCACTCACTTACTGCTGCATGCGTTCCTAAGAAGCATCCAAGTGCTTGCCCTGTTGGAGCCCATGGCCAGTTTGCAACAAAGCTACCTATCCAGTTCCCGCTATCTGGGCCATAAGTACACTGGGGGTGAATTTGAAAGGGGCCAAAAATTGTTCCTTCTCTGTGGGCGAAAGGACCATTTGGATAAAAGGTATCCACCTGTCATAGAAGGAGGTTGTTTCCCTGTCATTCTCCAGTTGTGTTTCCGCGTCTAATTTTTTTTTTTTACTTTTCAAAGTATTTTATTGGTTTTTA
>NW_017309532.1:0-59437 GCF_000935625.1 Nanorana parkeri
CTCCACTCCTCCTTCTGCCGAACAGCTGAGTCGGCGTGATGGCGCGGCAAGCCCGGCCCAGCGGCGTCCCGTTGCTAGGAGACACTCGGGTCGGGTCTCGTCTCCGGCTCCGCCCCCCAATCACCTGCTCTGCCTATTTAAACCGTAGGCTTTCACTTGCTCGACGTTCTAGCAAAGTAGGACGTCGAGCAAGCTACTTAGGACCCTAAACTGTACCGCTCTCTGGGTATCCTGCTAACCCCTCTTGGACCTCCACATCTACCCCTTGGATTCTGGCAGCCTGGATACAGCCTCCCATCCTGTGAATGGACTTCCCACCTAACAGCAAGTAGCCATTACCACATGCTGTAATCAATTGCCGAGTTGTATGCACCTACTGACATCAAGGTTAGGGGTAGTGAATCCAACTAAACTCTCTTATCTAAAACTGCCTTACCCTCTTCTCTGGACTGTCTTAAATACTATATGCAATAGAGTTACTGTCTCTTTGACCTCCCTAGTGAAGTAAACTTGGGGAGAGAACTACAATTCCCAACAGGCCCCAATGCTGTAGAATTGAGGGTTGTGGGAATTCACCTCTACCATTTAATTCCTCCTGCAATCAGAATGGTATATGATGTGTAAGGGGTTCCGACTTCACTCACTACACTAAAGTGTGACAGTGAACCCTTCAACTGAACCATTTACGCTTACCTCCGCAGTTGTGATCCTATACCTCCCGCAGAGTTTGCACGGATCATTACACCATACCAGGTAGGTGTGTGATGAAATATGTGCATTGATCTGTATTAAGAGCAATCACTGCTGCTCTCTTTCCTTGTGCTGGGTGACTGATAATTTCTCCGCCCCTCCTGTAGTTTCTACAGGTAGCCTGTAGTGGGTGGAGCCTACTGGGCACCTCCCACAACTCTGATCTGCACAGGCTATGTACAGGACACTGATGATGTCACCATTACTTTTACAAGGTTATATTTGGGTTTCTGAAGACATTTTGTGCACACAAGGTTGATTTATATCCTTTGAGGCTATTGAGAAATATATTTAGATGAAAGTTTTTTTGTCTCTGGAGTTCAGCTTTAGGTGTGGGGTTGATTTTTAAGTAGCTTGCTCACCTATCTTGCATATGCATTTGAATTTATTATGCTAGGCTGTATTTCCCCTTTAAACAAACATCACAGTGTGTGAAATTTTAAATCAATTTACAAAATATCATGTATGCAATGGACATTCTGAATGACAGTTAATTATCAGTTTTTCTATACTCCGATTGGAAAGACACCAGTATGTATATTGAAGGCGTTTGAGTGCCAGAAGCCTACACAAAGTTTGTGTCTGTGGCTTCCTAGAATTCTGTTTATGCCGTCTGACTGTTTTGGTGCACAGAGCGGATCCATTTATTCTCTCATATCCTCGCTGACTCTGCATCAAGAAGCACATCCCTGTTTCACCAACACGGAGCAGTTGCTGCCGTTTTCAGTATATTGATCAAGTTGTGCAAAGGTCTTCCTTGGCTGCTTGCCCTACTGTACTCCAGTGAAGACAAAGGAGATCTTAGCACAGCAGTAGCACACTCCAGATATCATTCATTGCAGACCAGATCTTCTGTGAGGCAGAGAGAAAATCTCAGTCAGCATCCTCTAGATCAGTGTTTTTCAACCTTTTTCGTGCAAAGGCACACTTTTTTCATGAAAAAAATCACGGGGCACACCACCATTAGAAAATGTTAAAAAAAATTACCTCTGTGCCTATATTGACTATATATAAAGTAATTCTCTTGAATAGGAATCAAATAAACACAAAGAAATTATTTTATAATTACTTTATTATGAAATAATAAAGTATTTTATAATTGTTCATATTTCTGTTCAATCCATGACTTAACTTCACACAAATACGTTTTAAATTCAAACTGTAGCACTGACGTAGCCCTGGTTAAAGTAGGGTTCAGTGGGGTCTCACTAGTCTTGGTTAAACCCCACAGAGCCCTGGTGAGACCCTACCAAGCCCTGCTTTAACCAGGGCTCTGTAGGGTCTCACCAGAGCTATGTGGGGGTCTCACCAGCCTGGTTAGACCCCTCAGAGCCCTGGTGAGATCCCACACTGCCCTGGTTAAACCCGGACTCTGTAGGGTCTCACCAGCACCAGGGCTCCGTAGGGTCTCACCAGGTCTCTATGGGGTCCCACCATGGCTATGTGCAATTTCACCAGCCTGGTGAGACCCCTCAGAGCTCTGGCAAGACCCCACAGAGCCCTGGCAAGATCCCACAGAGCCCTGGTCTCACCAGGGCTCCATGGGGTCTCACCATGGCTTTGTGGGGTCTCACCAGGGATCATAGGGGGTCTCACCACACTCCGGGGGGAAACACCTTCACCCCCTTCTCTTTCCTAGGAAGCCGGGTTAGGGGGGGGCTTTACATTTGGTTCTGCCCTCTGCGGTTAGAATGAGTCACACTTTAATGATCACTTTAATAACTCCTTCATGGCACACCCAGCGTTACATGCGATGACTCACCGGCCCAAGAGTGAGGAGGAGACTCAGCCCAAGTGATTCCGTCAGGTAACGAAGGGAAGGGGGAGGAGTCTATGTCCGTGATGTCACCGGACTCCTCCCTCCTTCCCTTCGTTACCCATCACGGACAACTACATCACCCGACTCCTCCCCCCCTTCCCTTCGTTAGCCGACAGAGCCACTCGGGGAAGGGGGGAGGAGTCCGGTGACGTCGATGTCCGTGACGTCACCGGATCTCCGACGGAAGACCCGGAAGCCGGCGGAGAGGTGAGTAACTTTGATCGATCAAAATAATTTTGATCGATCAAAGAAATTAACGATTTATTGACGACACACCAGAAAATATCTCACGGCACACTAGTGTGCCGCGGCACAGTGGTTGAAAAACGCTGCTCTAGATAAACATGAATCTGCCTGGCTTGTGGACCCTAAGGTGGCATCTCACTTTGAAGATATCAAGGGAACAATGCGTGTTCTGTTCCATCCTTATTGCGTTCAGTATTATTAAAGGCTGCAAACGATAAGGAGAAGAGTGGTCTAAGAGCTGGGACTTAGCACTTACCGAGAGAGGTAATTGGTTACTGGTATTGGTTGCTAATTGATTGCTATTGGCCATGCACTCTGAAATGCACTTTACTTATTGTAAATCTGGCTCATAGTTTTTCATTGGGGAGTAGCCACATAGGATGGGACTGCAAGGGCTGATTGGCATCCTTTCTGGAAAGTCGATAGAGCAATCAGGTTCTCCCGCCCTCTTAATTTATGAAGTTGTTGCAGGTTGGAATGGTTATTTGTGTCACGGCAGCTTGGCAGGTTAGGGTTTCTTTGTGGGTCTGTAAACCTGAGTCGGTTACAAAATGGGGGGCCATCAGTTGGCATGGTGCTCCCCCCCCCATTGAAGTTGGTATTTGTTGGAGGGCTAGCCCCTTGGAATCTGGGAAGCAGTTTCTGGCTTGGGGTGGTGTGGCTGTGGCTGGGGACATGGGAGCAGTTTTAGTAGATACCTTATTTTGGCTAATAGACGATGGTTTACATCTATGCACAGCAGTTTAGTCTCAAATATAAAGGGAACTTTACGGGCCCATTTACACCTACACATGTGTGTTACCATGAGCTCGGTATGCACACAGAATAGTGTAAATCCAGCCTAAAAGTTTGCAGAAAAAAACTCCAGCATCTGACCCATTTCTTGGTGAATAAAACCACAGAGTGTAGAGGAAGTCCAGGAATCTTGCACTCTCTTGAGTTTCAGATGCAAAATTATCTTTATAACAAGTCAAATATAAGTCAACTATAAGTCAACAACGATCGATGGTGCAGGTGGCGGGACAGGTAAGTATTAATTATTTTCTTTAGGGATAGGATATTACATGTACACAATAAACTTCAGCTTTAAAGCCTAACTCCAGCCATGTTTCATTTTCTTTTTTTTTCGGGTAAAGTGAGGAGGGGTTAATGTTTGCTACCAACAAGTGAAGCTGGCTTCCTAGCCAATCAGGAAGCCGGGCGGCACGTCATGACCCGTTTTCCGATTTCCTGATTGACTAGGAAGCCGGCTTCACTTGTTCCTAGGCAGCCCGACTTCCTGACCAATGACCGGAAGTTCCGGTATTGGAGGTAAGTATTGGAGAATTTGTACAAGAACTTGAACAAATACTCGGTATCGGCATCAATGGCAGTATCAGTGCATCCCTTGTGCTGACACTGTACTTCCTTCTGGAGGGTGGCTACTTTTCCCCCATGGTCCCTGTGTGTGTTGTAAAGTAGCCACCGTTTCCAAGCTCACTCCCAAATTTGACTACAATCTCAATACACACTAGTAAACTAGTCATGGAAGAGAGTTTGGAGCAGTGGCTACTTTACAATACACACAGGGACCATGAAGAACAAAAATAGCCAGTGGCAAAAATTCAGAGATGATTTGAGGATCAACAGCCGAGTAATACACATTACAAAAATAAGCTACAGTTTTGTTATTAGTTATGGTGCTTGAATACATTTTTAATGTTTAACTCCTGAGTTTAGTGTCACTTTATGAACATGAATGTGTCTTAGTTTCAGCAGGTTATGGTGGTCAACTGTATATATTTCGTCGAGCACACCCTATGTTACATTCATTTACATACAATTTGCTGTCTTCTTTCGAACAAGACTAGTCATTCCTCAAAGAAAAATTAATTTACCCAATCACCCAAATACCCTTGACTTGTTCTAGAAACTCCTCACAGAAGTTTGAAAACAGAAACATTCATTTCTCGGGAGAGGAAAATAAAAGTCGCCAGAGAGATAATAGAACGAGAATCAAAATCTTAAAACCGAAATGGAAAAAGTTTTATGATCCCCTGAGTTGAAAAAAAATGGAGGACAGTTAGGAAGTCTTGGTCTTTTAAGTAGTCCAACAGTCATCTCTAAATAAGAGCATTAAGATGATGGAGGACAGGGAGGGTAATGTCTCGGAGCAGTAATCCGGAAGTATAATATCATTCTGTGTAATGCATCGCTCTGCTCAATGTGTCACAGGATCTATCTGAGTGACCTTGTGGACACATAATTGTCTTATACGGATCATTTCAATTGAGACACATTACCATAGCAGCTTTTAGGATACTGTCAAGTTACTTAAGAAGGATTACCTGGGTCATGGAAAGGTTGCACAGAAAGGCATGCCTTTATTTAACCCCTTAGGAACTAAACTGGCTGCACAAAAGGAATTGGTGCTTGATAAAGAAGATTTTTGAAAAAAAAAATTCTATTCAAAATCTGATCCCTTTTTGGCAATCAAAACTAAGTGGCTGATAAGAGCACTAAAGTCTATCTAAAGCCTTTATTTTTTTCAGAGTCAGAAACAAACATTTTCAAGTCAAGTTGCCATGTTAAATGTCTTAAAAGAAATGTAATTTACCTGCTGGGTTCCCCTGACTGCCTGCCTGAATAAGAACCCTAATACTCCAACAATTTCAAGCATAGTATGTAACACTATTGCAAAATGAATGTCTACAGCAACGTAAACATTTACAATAATAACAGAACATACACAGCAACTAATATTACCTGTAACAAATTAACTAAATGCTTACAAAAAAATCACGCAAAATTAGGCAGAGACACAAACTTGGTCCCTCATGAGTGCTATTCAAGTCTACCATGATCGATATAACTTCCTGATAACTTCCCACCATCCAGATGGCAGGAGTCATCGGCCATCTACGGTCTTGCCCCCAATAATTATCCCCAGTTTATATCACATGTATTTACAGTATAGTTTGATTATAGTTCCATTTCATAGCGGAGGGAAAAAATGATCAGAGTTATTTTGCAGAAGAGACTGTGCACATGTCTTCTCTCCAAAAAAAAACGTTTTATCTATCCTTTGACATTTTTGTTCTAGTGTACACTGCCCACTGCACATGCCCAGTGCAGTGCATTGCATACTCCCAGCTCATTCTCCTGCATGTGCAGGAGTTACAGTACTTGATCAGTGGCAGCCCAGTGGCTGAAGAGGAGGAACACCGAGCTTAGAAGAAGCAGTGGAGAAAATAGTCATGGACAGAGTGGTGAGAGACAGCTCTCAACTGTCATTGCTGGGGGGTGGGAAATACAGGATCTGCCATGAAGTGCCTGTACATTACAGCAAAAACTGCCCACTCTTGGGCATCATACAGTTCCACTTTTACACTGCTTTAAAGTTTATCTTTACACAAAAGAATTGTGGTAGGAATTAATTAATACCCAAAGTGGCTGTAAACTCTAATTCAAATATATTTAGTTTGCTAAATGTGTATCATAAGCAACTGCTTTTCTATTCTTACTGTTTTTTCTTTTTGTTTTCAACCTTTGCTGCATCTCACTCCTAGTGACCTTCTGCAGTCACACCCGGTCTACATGCACTCACAGCTGCATGGCGTTACTCTAGGCAGGTTACATGATGGTGACAGTGGACAACAGTGGACTATTCCTATGCAATGTGTGTTGAAACTATAGCTTGCCGTCTCCCTTGGAAGCCCATATGTTAAGGTGACAATGCCGGAGCACAACTGGGAGGCAGGGACAAAGCATTGTCACCATACAAATAGGAAGTGCCTAAGAAAAGAACTTCATAGCAGGATCATTACTTATAGCTCCTAA
Organism: Nanorana parkeri; assembly: GCF_000935625.1. NCBI lineage: Eukaryota > Metazoa > Chordata > Amphibia > Anura > Dicroglossidae > Nanorana > Nanorana parkeri. Next base: position 6,635 of record NW_017309532.1, read on the forward strand.
ATGTCTCTCATTTGGAAGGAGTATCCCTTTTTTCAAATCAGATCCCTCTACCCCTCTTTCTTCCTCAATTGTCCCCTTTTAAGGTCTGATATACAAGCATCTATAAAAAATGTATTTCTCAATTTAAAGGTTCACCAAATATTTCATACAATCTCCATATTGTTGCATTTGTTTTTTTGAAAACCCAGTATAATGGTGGTTCAAATAAAAAGCACCGGTGGCTAGAGCCAATCATTTTTTGTGCATTAGTTTCCTTTGGTCCATTAAACTGGGAGTGTGACAGGGGTGTATCCTTCCCCTACATTGTTTGTACTAAAAGGTGTCCCTCGTTCTCCAAAACATTGGAAAATAGGATCACTATCTACTTTTTAATGAAAGCTGCAGATTTAAAAAATATTGATAATTACTCTTGCAAATAGTAAACGTGACACTAAACTCAGAAGTTAAATTTAAAAAAATGCATTCAAGCACCTTAATTATTAACAACAATGCTGCTTATTTGTGTATCACTCAGCTGTAGATCCTCAAATCATCTCTGAATTGGTGCTGACACTGTCCTTCCTTCTGGAGGGTGGCTACTTTTGTTGCCCATGGCTACCACTCCAACCTCACTCCTGTGATGGACTACAATCTGACGTTTACTTTTCAAATTTGTATTGAGATTGTTGTCCATCACAGGAGTGAGCTTGGAGTGGTGGCTTCTTTACAGCACACACAGGGACCATGGGGAACAATAGTAGCCACCCCCCAGAAGGAAGGACAGTGTCAGCACCAATTCAGAGATGATTTGAAGATCTACAGCCGAGTGATGTACACACACAGTACATGTTTGTTATTAGTTAGGGTACTTGAATACATTTTTAAGATTTAATCCCTGAGTTTAGTGTCCTTTTAACATGTTAAAGCTTGTATGAAAACTTTAATGATTGGGTTACCATCTACTTTGAAGTCTGTAAGTTGAATTGGAGACTCAGCAAATGCATTTTTATGGTATATAGGAAGAGCATTTGTTCAGTTGAAGGCAATCATGCAGTTCAGGAATAATAAATACCTAAGTTCCTAAACTGTGTGGTTTTCTGCAGATCAAAGAAACCTACACAGAAATATTCAGGAGGATCAAAAAGTGAGGTATCTCCATTTTTTTTTCTGATGCATTCATAGCTAAATGGAAGTATATTCCATACCACTGGCTGTCAATATACTAATTTCCTCAACTATTGCCATTACCTGCCAGCGAGGAACTTAAAGCAGCAACTTGATTCATCTATACTCACTTTTCCTCCAGCTATGTGCCCTCCCGGTGTCTCTCTATGGTGCTAGCATTTTCAGCCATCTTGATTGACCCCCCTGGGAAGATGTAACAACCGTACATGTTCATGGAAGTTGATTCATACTGGCGTCAAAGCATGCTGAGAATGTGCACTAAGATGCGCTTGTACAGCTCAGTGTACATTCTGAAAAAGTGTGATGGCAGGAAGATAAGAAGATTTTATTTTAGAAGAGACATTGTATGTCTCTTCTGTAGGTATCTTCTGTATGTCTCTTCTGCATTTACTTTTGTTAAATTTAGCGTTCATTTTATAAGGAAATGTATAATGTTTTGCATGTAGTTTTTACATTATTATTAGGATGATGATGATGATTAATAGTATTATCAGGGCTCAAAATTTCAAGTCCTGAGCTACTAGCCAGGCCTTAAGAGTTATATTATCATTCAAAACAAAATAATACATTTTTATTTATATTTTTATGTATTTATTTATGCATTTCTTTTCAGCCAGTTAATTCTTAAATACAGTAGAGGAATATTTTTTTGATTTCACTTGCAGACAGCACAAGCCACACTTGAGGCCATATCTGAAGCTCTTCATCAGACTGACTGCTAGGCAATACATAGCCTATAAAACAATAGAAAGAGGTCAAATTACACATTTTGTTCAGCATAAAGTGGAACACTGCTTCCATCTCTTATAGTATGCAGTATATGGATCAGTATTTATTTTCAGTAAGACAGAAAAAGTCAACAATTGAGCTGGCATTCAGTCAACTTGCTCCACCCCTTTGTTAACATTACGGAGTGGAGCTGTCACTTGTGGCTGGTGTTAGTCGGCTATCTTGTAGAAATGTCACCAGCACACTAGTGCTGATGCTAAAGCCTGATGAAGGGACCCTGTGTGGTTCTGAAAGCGCTTGTTCATATGACAAACAACTTCAATAAATGAAACTTTTGATATCCTAAAAGAACTGGTGTGCTGGTGACATTTCTACAATTCGCTGATATTTGCGGTGCCATACGCAGTCACTGCGAGCATCCCCCACTGCAAGGGACTTTTCGGTAAGGAGTGCAACAAGTATAGTAGTTATGGTGTTTGTCGGGTGATGTCAAAACTTGCTTTGCCCCTTTGTTTAGATTCCAGAGCGGAGCTGTCACTTGCGGCTGGAGTTTATTATGTGTGGATGTAACAGCGGGCGGGGATTTTTTCTTTCATCAAGTCAGCGAGCAACAGGCATCATCATTGACGAGGATCTACATCTCTGGACAATGTGATAGTATGGTATGTTTATTTATTAATAAAGGACTTTTCAAACTAGTGTGTTTTATTTATTATCTTACTGTTTATTTGGTGAATGAGTAGAGGTAATCCCAAATTCAGATAAGCCCCCCTGCCCACAGACTCCTACAACCACCAGGCCAGGGTTGTGGGGAAGAGGACTAGAAAAAATGGTACATGCATGAATCTATAACCGGCCTTTACAGCAGGGCGCACATTGGGAAGGCTTACAACAATACAAAACACAGAAATTCCCCAGCCTCAACCTGCGTCCCTGCACCTTATCAGGAGGAGTTGGCTACCTCCAGGTACACCTGCATGTAATTTATCAACTTCATTAATATGCTCACACTTGGAGACTCGGATACATAGAGTTAGGACCACACTTTGCAGAGGTGCCTTGGCGCGGCAGTGTGGCTTCTACATATTTTTGGCCAAAAGTTTGTGCAACTAAAACCTCTGATTTTAACGCATACTGTTGACAGGGCTACTTGTTTTGTTGCAGGCTGGCTGGCAGGTTGAGGCTGGGGAATTTCTGTGTTTTGTATTGTGGGGAAGAGGCCCTTGTCCTCATTAACATGGGGGCAAGGTGCTTTGTCAGGGAATACAGTGGGTGAAGCACCCTCCCCTTGTTGAGGGCATGAGGCCTGGTATGGTGCTGGGGGAGGCACATAATCTCACCCCCTTTTCCCCTCTGACCATTCGGGACACAAATAAAGACATATGGGCATACAGTGTGAAATACATCTGTGTTTGCTACACCCAGGAACATCAGCTGCTGCATTTTTTGTGTCTTTAGGGTTGTATGGACGTAAGTATTGGCTTTTACTTACACATACATATGGACATACATTAGGTGTTCGGGAGCTTACACCCATATGCATGCATGTGTAAATGCCAGTACATACATTTACCCGCATACAGCATATTCTGTCCATACAATCCTATGGACAATAAGTTAGCGTTGTCACTTTAGGAAAGAAAGTGAGTTACTGGCAGAATCAAAGGAAAACCAAGGAAAGCCAGTTATGTTCCATAACAAAATCTGATCTTTTTTGTAAAGTTCATCAACATATTTGTTTCATAAGAGCTGGTGGCAATGGTTTAAGCCCAACTCCAGGATCCTGCCAGAAATACCCCCCTGGAGGCCCCTCCAGTGTGTATGCTATGTTGTTTTAATTTTCAATTTACTTCCCCTCCCTTTTTCAGAAGTCATCAGCTCAGAGAGCGACATTGGCCTGATCACATCAACACTGCTCTCTGCATTATTACACTGAGAATATAGTAAATTGCCAACCATAAAATTTACAAAGATAGTTTGAAAAATAGTATATTAATTCAATGCAGCATTACCCTGCTGAAGGGAGCGGTGACTTGAAAACTTTTAACAAACTGAGCATTTATTTTCTCTACATGCTTTCTACTACAATGAGTGTTCAGGACAAGCTGGATTTCCTGCTGACTTGAATGTGAACTGCTGGGCGTACTTGAAGTTTGAGCCTAATGCAGTATCATAATGGTTCCTCTTTGTAACTCATCCTTTTTATAGGCTTTCAGTAAGACTGCACAATAGTAGAGATGGGGGGGCTCCAAACTGTGAATCCATTTATCTTTTGTGCACATGACTACCCTATTCAAAGAAATACCCTTTAAGATTTGCTATTCCAGGCAACAGTTACAAATAATTATTTTGTCTTTCAAAATTTGAGGGAAAAAACCTCAAACCTTTCAATTTCTCTTACAAAAAGATCCTTTATAGGAATACACACACCTACTTAATGAATGGAGTTCACGCACAGTTGTTTGTTTTTTCCCCCCACTTTTCATGTTTGTTTTTCTTAAGGAAAACACCAATTTACATTATAACTTCTTTTGCCCATAAATCTCCTCCCCAGCACTTAACGAAATTATATTACTAAAATATTTTGGTCAAAGACTCTTCTTTCTTTTCTAAACAGTGAGGATCATGCAAGACTATTCAGCCAGTGTTGACTTTTTTAGGGCTACTATTAAACAGTGTTTATGGTCAGATGGAGATCAAGTTGAGGTCATTTTGAGTGTATACTGTCCCATCAGATCCGGTTTATAATTCAAACACTGCATTTCACATCCATCCAAAAAGACGTGGCATGGTTAAAAGGACATGTAGAAAGGTGCTTTAATAAAATCTCTGTGTCCAGAGGCCAAAACCTCTTACACTAACATCATTGGGTCATGTGACTCAGTCCTCACTCTCTGCATTACCTACCCTGAGACCTGAGGGCCTCATGCAGCCAGTATAGATACTTACATTGTTCAACAATACAGAAATTGACTTTTAAGGTGTATTATAATGGGAAACATCACCGTACATAAAATTCTCAAGCTTTTTTTTCTACATATTAAAACATCAGTCCATAAAAGCAAGCAATACAATAAAATGTATGCTCCATTTGAATCCACAAAATAAATTGAAGCACACAACACTACTCCCAACAGATCTTACAAAGTTTACAAAGTCTGGCATCCGAGGGAGATTCCCAAGCTGATGAAGCTGAGTATGTAGGTAGAGGAGTTTTGGCGCAGTGCTGTGTATAAGTAATGCATTTCACAGGCTAAGAGCTGCTTCATCGTTCTTTAATGTGCATGAATTATATCATTAGCCAAGTTTTAGAGCATACATACATAGTGTTCCCTCCATTTAGTGCACCAGGCATCAATCAACGTCTGACTCAGGGATAGAAGAGGGGAGGAAAGACATAATGTACATGCAGCCAGTATAGGGAGCATTAATTTATAGAGGGGTCATTGATTTAAAGAGGGACCTTTAATAGCAGACAATCTAGCAATTTAGTCAATTTGAGATTAAGTTGAGGTCAGTTTGAGTGTATTGATCCGGTTCAAAATCCAAACACAACATTTCACATTAAGCAATTTTTAGTAGCACATTTTGCCACTAAAATCACTAAAATTGTTGGTGAAAAATCGCTAGTAGTAGTAGTAAACAACCACAACACATTCAAACCATTATATGATCATTAACTATTATTTGCTACTATATGCTACTGGTGTTTTCTATTGAAGGCCATTTGTTCCAAATGTGTATTCAATAATTGTTGTTGCTGGTGATTTTAGTCCACATTTGCAAGGCTAAAAATCACCAATGTACGCCCAGCCCTAGTATCATAAGTTGCTTCTGTAACTGTTATGTGTTTAGATGTTAGTAGGAAGTAGTGAGGGAAACTACTGTCAGTTAGCCTCCTAAGTTGGAGTAGGCCATTTTATTTGTGTTACTTTTTTTTAACAATAGATTTTTATTGAAATGTTCTGTCTTAATTCAGTAACAAAGTAGGTAAATACAAAAAAGAAAAACATGACAAGAACATAACATAAAAGCATACACAAATAGCAGTCATCATATAGTGGTTGCGGGCAGCATATAATCCAATAATCGATATTACAGTATTGAGTAAACATAATAAAGGCTCAGCTCAAAACGTTCAGTCTAACAATTGCGACCAGATGTTCCATAATCATGCTAATATAAGGTCTAACATATTCCAGCTCTAACATATTCCAGGAGCAAACTCTGGCATTTTTGTGTCCGACCATCGGACCCATGGGAGCCACTTATCCTCAAATTTTGATAGTGAGCCCTCTCCGCACGCTATAAGTTTTTCATGATGGTAATGGAGCTTCACTATGGATAGGACTTCCCCAGATGAGGGGGGGGTCACATTCTTCCACTTCCTGACAATAGTAAGCCTGGCTGCCAATAGTATATGTGTAATTAAGTGCCTGACCCTTGCCGGGAAGTGTTCAATCCCCAGAGAGAGGACCGCCAGGGCAGGTGATGGGGCTATCAATGTTCCGGTGATGTCTGTTATGATCTGGAAGGTCACCCTCCAAACGTTTGCCAGATGTGTGCACTCCCATAGAATGTGGTGCAGGGTGCCCTCACGTCCGCAGCCCCTCCAGCACAAAGGGGATGATGAAGCAAACATCCTGGCCAACTTGTGTGGCGTATAGTACCATTGTAGGGATATTTTGTAGTGTAGATCCCATAATTTCACACATCTAGTAGTCTTGAGTGTGCAAGAGAGAGCCTGTAGCCACTGGCTCTCGGAGAAAGTACTGTTGAGGGCCCCTTCCCATTTCTCAAAAGGCTTAACCTTGTTAAAGGACGTTTTATTATACAGTAGAGAGTAGAACAATGATAGTCCCCCCCTCTTAGGTGAGTTCTCGAAATAAAACCTCAAGGCTGGGAAAGGTATTTTGCAAGAAACATGGGGATTGGAATGTAGCACATGCTTAATTTGGAGATACTGGAGGAAACAATTGGGGGGTAGGCCATAGCGGAGAGACAGGGTGGAGAAGGAATGCATTTTACCGTCTAGTAGCAAGTCTTGTATATGGCGGATCCCTCTGGATGTCCAATCCCGTAGGGATAAAGAGGGAAGCAGAGCTCTGAGAGCTTCTAATGGGGAAAGTAGAGTATGCAGTGGGTCGGATGAATGGTGGGGGAGAAGTAAAATCTTCCACGCCATGCTCGAGGCTTGAACACAGGGAGAGAGGGTCTTCAGTATCGGCTCAGAGAGCTGGTGGGCTATATACATGAGATGTGGGGTGCCTCCGGGGGTCAGTGCCCTCTCTACCTCTTGCCAAAGGGTGGGACCTGGAGAGTGGAACCATGGTTTCAACTGGTCCAGCAAGACCGCTATGTAATAGTCTTTTAAGTCCGGATAGCTCATGCCCCCTACTTTCCTATGTCTAGTTAAGATACTCCTGGAGCATCGCGGCTTCTTTCCCTGCCATACAAAAAGATTGAGTGCCCTATGGAGTTTCTTAAAGTAGTGATCTGGGATAGGGATAGGAATCGTCCTATACAGGTACATCAAGCGGGGAAGAACCATCATCTTAAAGACTGCCAGTCTTGCCGACCATGACAGAAAGGTTTTATCCATGGTCTTGAGCATGCCCGGCAAGGTCTCCAAGAAGGGCTGGTAATTGCTCTCAAACAGGGACGAACACTTTTTAGTCATTACAGTGCCCAAGTATGATATGCCATCCTCCTTCCACACGTAGGGAAAAGAGGATTGCATCTCCCTCCTAGCCTTAGGGTGCACTCCCATATCAAGAATGTGTGATTTGGATGCATTAACTTTGTAATACGATATTTCACTAAACTTGCCAAGTAAATTCACACATCTAGTAGTCTTGAGTGTGCAAGAGAGAGCCTGTAGCCACTGGCTCTCGGAGAAAGTACTGTTGAGGGCCCCTTCCCATTTCTCAAAAGGCTTAACCTTGTTAAAGGACGTTTTATTATACAGTAGAGAGTAGAACAATGATAGTCCCCCCCTCTTAGGTGAGTTCTCGAAATAAAACCTCAAGGCTGGGAAAGGTATTTTGCAAGAAACATGGGGATTGGAATGTAGCACATGCTTAATTTGGAGATACTGGAGGAAACAATTGGGGGGTAGGCCATAGCGGAGAGACAGGGTGGAGAAGGAATGCATTTTACCGTCTAGTAGCAAGTCTTGTATATGGCGGATCCCTCTGGATGTCCAATCCCGTAGGGATAAAGAGGGAAGCAGAGCTCTGAGAGCTTCTAATGGGGAAAGTAGAGTATGCAGCGGGTCGGATGAATGGTGGGGGAGAAGTAAAATCTTCCACGCCATGCTCGAGGCTTGAACACAGGGAGAGAGGGTCTTCAGTATCGGCTCAGAGAGCAGGTGGGCTATATACATGAGATGTGGGGTACCTCCGGGGGTCAGTGCCCTCTCTACCTCTTGCCAAAGGGTGGGACCTGGAGAGTGGAACCATGGTTTCAACTGGTCCAGCAAGACCGCTATGTAATAGTCTTTTAAGTCCGGATAGCTCATGCCCCCTACTTTCCTATGTCTAGTTAAGATACTCCTGGAGCATCGCGGCTTCTTTCCCTGCCATACAAAAAGATTGAGGGCCCTATGGAGTTTCTTAAAGTAGTGATCTGGGATAGGGATAGGAAGCGTCCTATACAGGTACATCAAGCGGGGAAGAACCATCATCTTAAAGACTGCCAGTCTTGCCGACCATGACAGAAAGGTTTTATCCATGGTCTTGAGCATGCCCGGCAAGGTCTCCAAGAAGGGCTGGTAATTGCTCTCAAACAGGGACGAACACTTTTTAGTCATTACAGTGCCCAAGTATGATATGCCATCCTCCTTCCACACGTAGGGAAAAGAAGATTGCATCTCCCTCCTAGCCTTAGGGTGCGCTCCCATATCAAGAATGTGTGATTTGGATGCATTAACTTTGTAATACGATATATCACTAAACTTGCCAAGTAAAGTGGATACAGCTGGTAGTGATGTGGTGGGATTTGAGAGAAGCCGAAGGACATCATCCGCAAAGAGACTAATAACATGGGATGTACCATTCAGTGTTACGCCAGAGATGTCAGGATGCGATCTAACCATCATAGCCAAAGGTTCCATTAAGAGATCAAAAATGAGGGGGGATAAAGGGCAGCCCTGTCTCGTGCCATTTGAAATAGAAAATGGGATGGACAGGGCTCCAGAGGTGTATACCTGGGCAGTCGGGTTGAGTATAGTGCTAGGACAGCTGACAAAATCCAGCCAGTGAACCCAAATTTGTGCAGCACTCGGGACAGGTAATTCCAATTGATTTGGTCAAATGCCTTCTCTGCATCCAAAGTGAGGAGCAGAGAAGGCGTTTTAGAGCGTTCTATGTGGTGTATTAAGTTGATGACTCTACGAGTAGCATCTGGGGCCCCCCTATTCTTAATAAAGCCTGATTGATCCGGATGGATTAAAGATGGGAGCACGTCCATCATGCGAAGTGCCAGAATTTTTGCATAGAGCTTAACATCCACATTCAGAAGGGAAATAGGACGAAAATTTTGAGGTACGTTGGCATCTTTCCCCGGTTTCGGTAGGGTGACTATCAGAGCTTTCAACATTTGCGGTGGGAATGAAGCAGAGGTCGAAGCCCACTCAAACACTCAAAGCAAATGTGGGCTGAGAATATTGGCAAATTGTTTATAATATTCTCCAGAATAACCATTGGGACCTGGGGATTTGTTTAAGGGTAACGATTTGATGGCTAGGAGAATCTCATCGGTCGTGAAGGGAGTGTTAAGCGCTAGGTTTTGAGAAGATGACATACTGGGAAAAGCAAGAGATTGGAAGAACTTATCTATATCTGCTGTATTGTGGTGGGGGATAGAAACGTCCTCTCTGAGATTGTATAGTTGACTATAGTAAGCGCTAAATAGGTCAGCTATTTGTTGTGGATGCCTCAGTTTATGTCCACCTGTAGGGTGAAGTAGGAACGGGATGCGATTTTTAAATTTTTGCTCTTTTACTCGGCGGGCCAGCAGTTTGCGGGCTCTGCTACCCTGTGAGTAAAAGGTTGCTTTCATATGTCTAGAGGCCCTATCAAATTGGTCTAGCAGGTGTATCCTAAGATCTTCCATTAGCTTGCGCAACAGGACGGCATGATGGGGTGTAGGAACCTGTTTGTTAGCCACCTCCGTCAGTTCTAGCTGGGAGAGCAAGAAGCGGAGGTAGGAACCTGTTTGTTAGCCACCTCCGTCAGTTCTAGCTGGGAGAGCAAGTGGGTAAGTTGGCTCGACCTCTGCTTCCTATGTACAGCACCAAGTTTCATCAATAAACCCCTAATGTATGCCTTATGGGCATTCCACACACAGAAAGGATCTTCTACAGAATGTTCATTAATGTGAAAGAATTCGGATAGACGTTCCCTAAGGAGTTCAGCCGTTTGGGGGAGCGAAGTAAATTATTATTGTTATGCCACACATATGAGTCTTTGGCTCGGCCTGTGACCAGTGCCATGAATACGGGGGCATGATCAGACCAAGATATCTGATGAATTGCAGAGGCCGACACTCCCTGGAGAAGATCCCTATCAACCAAAAATAGATCAATCCGAGAGTATGAATTGTGAGGCGCGGAATAGAAGGTATAGTCTCTCTCGGATGCGTGTAGGCAGCACGATACATCATAGAATCCCTCCTGGTGGAGTAGATGAGTAAGAGAAGTTGAGGGGTGTCTACGCGGATTCGTGGAGTCGACGGAGGAGTCAGGCGTAACATTGAAATCTCCACATATAATGACACTACCCTGGCGGATGCGAGAGAGAGTTGTAAAGATTCGGTTAAGGAATCGGATTTGGTGGGAATTGGGAGCATAGTCATTTGCAATAGTGTATATCTTACGGTCAACGGAACACACAAGGATAACAAACCTACCAGCAGGGTCTAACACCTGCTGTAGAACCTCAAAGTGCACAGAGTCCCTCACGGCTATCAGCACCCCTTTAGATTTAGTCGGAGAGTGTGCAGCAAAAATATGGGGGTAACTTTTGTGGGTGAACGTAGGTGATTTGGATATTTGAAAGTGAGTCTCTTGGACGCAAAGAATGTCAGCACCTAATTTGGTCGCCTCTTTCCATAGGTTGTGACGCTTGGCAGGGTGGTTAAATCCCTTAACATTAAAGGAGACGACTGTCACAGCCATGGCAAAGGGGGAGCAAGCGGTGTACGGAGGGATAGTTTGTACTCACTGAGGTCACACATCAGGCGGTCAAGTGCGGAAAGAGTAGTGTTCCGTCTCCAATGAATGGAAGTCTTCACGGTGAAGTGCAAACAAGCAAAGAGTCCAGGAACTTCGTCTGGCATTATGACAAAATGGCTGCTAATAAAAAAAACATAAAACACGCAAAAATCAACAAAGAAACTTTAGAACAAAGGGTAGGTAACAAGGAGACACTCCCCGTAAGGAGTGTAGCCACAGTGCTGCGTATTGGGCATGTCATCGGGGGTGAAACAGTAAAGGTGAACTAAGGGTCCTCGAGGCACTTGAGGACGGAATACTGGAACGAAGTTGCGGCACATGGTGGGGCCAGATAAGGTTGTCGGCTGTCCTCTCTTCTTGTGGGTCACTGTTTGCCACTCTTCTTGCATGGAGGAGGAGAACCGCTCAGACGATTTGGGGGTGTTAGCCGTGGCCGGTGAGATACCCCAATCTTTGAGTAGGGATAGTCCTTGTTCCACGTTTGTGATGGAAAAGGTCTCACCAGCGTTGGTGATGATGAGTTTAGTGGGGTATCCCCATCTATACATAATCTTCTGAGAGCGGAGAGCTTTTGTGATGGGTACTAGGCGTCTGCGCATACTCAGGGTATGTTGGGAGAGGTCAGCGTAGAACTGTAGGTGGGCATATGAAGAAGGTAGTGTGATAAAAGTGGATCCGCAGGATCACATCCCTAGGTATCTTGTCAGGCAAGTGTGGAGGTTTTGGCAGCCTATGGATGCGGTCCACAGTGAGCTCGGAGGAGGGAACATCAGGGAGGATCACCGCGAGCATGTCTTGGGCATATTGATGCAGATCTGCATTGCATACCGATTCTGGGATACCTCTAATCTTGAGATTGTTCCTGCGGGAACGGTCCTCCAAATCTGCCACTTTGGCTTTAAGACAATTTAGATCTTCATCTTTGGCGTTATGCGAGTCCACCAGATCGTTAAACGTAGAGGCAAATTCTCCCATCTTAGTTTCAATATGTGAGACCCTGTCTCCCACTTGGCTGATATCTGCATCATATTTTCTCATCATGTTCTGCATATCTGTGTGTAGCGATCCCCTCAGGGACATGAGCATATCTTTCAATGTGGAATCTGAAATTGGCTGATCTAGGGTGGGGTATGCGTCTATTGGCATAATCAGTTCCCTGGTATCATCATGGGAAGAAACAGGGCTCACCTCATATTGGGCCTCTGGAGCAGGGGCCATCCGTGGCTGGGATGCAATAGATCTGCGGCTGGCAGGAGATGTAGGCCGATTCGATGTGGCAGAGTGGCTCTCTAGATGCCCAGCACGAGAGGAGAGGCTGTCCTGGTATCCCCTCGAGCCACCGCTCGAACCCCAGGACGACGAGCGGGACGGGGTCCCGGTGCCATCTTGGGCCTTCTGAGAAGAAGCCATCCGCGGCCTGGATTTCACCGGGCTACGAACATCAGGCGAGTCTTGTTGTGCGGGAGCGGTGGATGATTGCTTCGGATGGCGGGTGAGAGGCGGAAGGCCTGTCCGAGAGCTCCTCGAGCCACCTCCCGACCCCCCGGATGCCGAGAGGGGCGAGGACCCGGCGCCATCTTGGTTCCGCCGTTTGTCCGGGCCGAAGAAGAAGTCTGTGAGTTTCCTCGGGCGGGTGGCTCCCCGCAGCTTCTTGCTCATTTCTGCCGCTGTACTGTTCAAGGGGGGAGATGTAGGGGATAAAATCTGGCCCCAAATGCTTTTTAGGAGTGCCTCAAGGACGGCTGCGGCTCAGAGCTTCAGAGACCTGCTGCCATCCAGCTCGAGCGCCAGCCACGCCCCCCCATTTGTGTTACTTTTGAGTTGCTGCTGGAAACCGTTTGTTTAAAAAAAGGGAAAGTGTACCCTCTTGAGGGCAAGACTTTTTTGTTTTCATGGCAATAAAGCTGCATTTACTGACAATTACTGGCAGTAATTTCTGGCAATTTCATGTAACATGTCCCAGGTCTCTGACTATCTCCTACAGCATGACTTCTCCAACCATTCCGGTAGGACAGTCTCTGACCATTTTCTCTGATATGTTTTCAGTCTATGACAATCATCTGTAGCATTAAACATAACAAATATTATATGCAGCAATTTATAGATATCAGCGGCCACATTTGAGGCCTCCTTTACTTTATCTTATTGTAGTACAGCTGGTGGAAATCTTCAGTGCCGTTCCTTGTTAACATGCAATGTCTGGGACTGCAATGATGCTACAGAAGAGAGGGAAAGTGATAAAATAGGTTTTTTTTCTCAACATACACCAAATTGCCTGTACATCACCAAAATGGAAGGCATAACTTTAATTTATTAAAGCAAATGAGCAGACAGTGAAATGTGGAATATACAGATAAAAAAAGTCAGGGTATAAAATGAAGTGCTGCTCTCTTGAAGCGCAAAATAGAGTCTGTATCTGAAATGCTAATAGAAATTATTGTACCTTCTCTAAAGAATGAAGGCACGTGACATTGAGCTAGACTAAAACAGATGAATATAACTTATTAAAGAAAAATACATGAGTGAAACAAATTTACCGATAGAATTCCTACTTAAAGGAGAACTATGGGGTCAGGGCTTTTCCCCATAGTTCTCCTTAGGGTAACGGGAGGACACAAACTAGTGTCCTCCCGTCACCCTAAGCTCAGTATAACGCGAGCTACAGCTCGCGGTATACTGAGACGCCGCAGTATGTCGAGATCCGCCCAGCTGCGTGAGTGACAGCTGGCTCTGCCTATCTAGAGGCAGAGCCAGTTGTACCCGCCCCCTCCCCCGTCCGTTCCGCCAGTCAGCGCTGGTGTATCGGAGCAGGAAGGGGGGAATCCAGCCCCTCCCCTGTCACGGCAGAGAGCCTTGACAGAATTGAGAAGTGAGCAAACACCAGTATGTGTTCACTCACCTCCCGATCTACTGAGCCGACCTGTGACAGTCTCATTGTCACAGGTCGGCTAGAACTATGAGGTGAGTGAAAAGCACTCACCTCATAGTTCTCCTTTAACATTAAATAGGAGGGCCACTAGGTATGATTTTAAGCAAGGAAATAACATTTAAAAAAGTAAGCAGCAATGTTTAAATCCTCTTTTAATGTTATACAATGTGAATGAGAGCACATAACAAATATAAAGTAGGTGTTACCACAATTTGGCTGCAAAATTGGAAAAAACTCTTTAAGGACCAATGGTTGGGCAGAATGGGTGGTAAATAATCTGTTCATTAAAAAAAAAAGCATTTGAATGCCTTTTTAGACATCACGTTTACTATTGAAAGACTGTAACTGATTTACATGCAGATTTACTTTTTTTTTCTGCAAGCATGTGCAAGTAAATCATCCCGTATGTCTCCACTATGACTACTGAGAAAATACAGACAATAGCAAAACAGCATCAATAGAGAAGACCCCTATTGCTAATGATAATGCTTGGGAAGGATGTTTCAGATTCATCTGTGAATCTTCACGTTCCTTCAAGTTTCTTACAACTGTCATTTGAATGCCACCCCCTTCATATACTTGGACTTTCAAAACTTCGACTTATAATACTTCATTTAAATGTGTTAATTAGACTCGTTTATAGGTTCCTATAAATGTGCTGGCAGGACAGTCTCTTCCACAAGGCAAGGTGAAAAGCCTTGTTTCTGTGTGTCTGCTTGAATAACATTAAGAAGTTTATGTGATTGTGCTTTGATCCCATCTTGGGTTGGGATGCTTTGCTCACCTGGTATTGCTGAAGGAGAAAGGCGTTTGAGAGTATGCAACACTCCCATCATTGTATGAGAGACACTGACATTTAAAAGTAGTAGGAACAAAAGAGAAATCAAAGTACCTACAAAAGTCTTATACTATAAATTGGACGCAGGGTTTGATTTATATGTCTTGCTCCCCTTGGCCTGTTTAGATGTCCTAGCCATGCAGTACTGAGGTTGGAGGTAGAGAGGATGAAAGAGACACATGTCTCAATGTCAACTCAGTGATTCAGTGTCAACACATAGAACCAACAAGCTGAAGAATAGAGCAGTGTCACCCTACTCTGCTAGCAGTTCTGTGCTGGGTGTATGGAGCAAGACCCAAGTGTAGTATAAATTCATACACTAGCTTACTACTCCACCAAAAGAATGGACAAAATGTGTCGCTTTAGCAAAGACGAAAAACTAAGGAGATGGCCCTGGAATGTAGTAATGTGCTCAGTTTGCACCAAGCTCATACAAATCTGTCAGTGACACCACCCCCTCCCTGCCTAATTAATATAGGTTGGGGAATTCCCAAACCCTTTATTATGTGTAGTGGGGAATGCTTGATCACAACTAAATGGCTTGGGGAGTGATGTAATACTGCATTATAACCACTAGATGGCGGTGAAGAGCATGGGAAATAAATACTTATTTCCTATGCTCCTCAGCTCCATCTAGTGACCCTAATGCAGTATTACATCACCATACATTCAACATGAAAAGAAAATATAAGAATGTTCATTTTTCACATTATTCACATAAGAAGAATATTCACATGTATTTGCAGGGCGAAGGGCCCTGTGAATTTTTTATAAATAGACCAAAAACTGTTAGGGGGTTGCCGAGGATTCATCTGCTAGCATTCCAAAAAACTAGCAACCAGATTGTGAGTGTTTGGCAGTATCTCAAATCATGCCATACTACCATGTGTTAAAGCAGCACAAGCTACAATTAACACTTCTTCCCGCCAGTAATAAGCATGTATTTTAAAAAATTTCAATCTGACTTTTTTCTTTCTAGCCTGTCCCTATGGAATATTTTAACATTAGGAAAAACACATCCAGAAAGATCAACAGACAACCACCAGAGATGAATTTCTCACTGCTCATTTGAATAGGACAAGTTGATATTTTCGGCAACCCATTTACAGCTTATTAAACTCATAAATAAACTGCAGAATCCACAGTTAGACAGTAAAGCTTGCTGGAATCTCGCTTTTTCGTCTCAGTCTCAGTACACCTTGAAGGTATTCCTGCCACGGTGCCTGAACACACAGCTGTTTCCCCCAGGGACTCTCTCTATTTTCACCTCATTACCTCACCCAATCCCAAGCAGCTCCCCCCACTAATTCTTGCTCGCTGGACTTGTATCATTGTCTTGAGCAGATAATGCAACTCTCCAGAGAGGTTAACAGATCTATGTAATAGCTAGTACTGTATCACTGCTTATCAGGAATTAGAGGCTTCTGTCTGGAGAACATTTTTCTTTGCTGGAAAAGACCCAAAGTATTGATTACAAAATTAAGTGACAGCAATTTTTGTATGGCCGTAATAGTAATGGTTTGATATAGCTTTGATGTAAACAAGATAAACGTGCTTAGACGCCATTGGTTTATGTGCTGTACAGATATAATGGATCATCCACTGCCTGCTTATATCTCTTCAGGCAAAGGATTCAATAAAAAGAAATCATGAGATGCAACTTCCGGTTCCGGCGCCTAATGCGGTAGACGAGCGGCCCCGAGCTCCGTCCCGTACTCCCGGCCAATTTACCTACCAGAGCATCATCCGCCCCCTCACGACACCCCTCTCAGTCCGGTCACGATCTGGGACAGGGAGAGGTATCTGGACAGGCAGCCGAGAGCCCGCAGGGCGCTCTCAGAACAGCTCACAGAAAGCTCTGCCACCTCCAACATGGCGCCCGAGGACATGCAGCAGGGACATCCACATGAGGCTGCTGAGGGTGAGTTGCAGCAGACCGCTGCCAAACACCCGGATCTTGATTATAGACAAATAGCTGCAGAGGTTTCCAAATGCCTGAAGGCTGATATTACTGCCATTATTGCAGATTCTCTGCATCTACATTTGGGGAAGCTGAATGACAAATTAGAGGCCCAAACGCAACGCCTGCAGAACATGGAATTGCGGGTGGTTGATATAGAGACCCAGGCTACCGAAACACAACGCAATACCACCGTCATTAATAAACAGTTGCATGCACTACAAGACAAGGTTGATGATCTAGAAAACAGGTCTCGCCGCAACAACCTGAGAATAATTGGCATACCAGAGTCAGTGAAACCGTTTGATCTTCGCCATTTTTGCTCCGCACAAGTGCCTAAAGCTATTGGCCTCCATGAGGTCTGCAAAGTAGAGAGGGCACACAGACTGGGCCCACCCAGAGACGACAATAAGCCAAGACCAGTTATTGTACGCTATCTGGACTATTATGACAAGCAAACCATCTTTCAGGCATACCGTGCACAACGCAACCTAGTCGTGGATGGACTCAAATTGCTTTTATTTGCAGATTACTCCGCTGAAACCACCAAGATGAGAAAATCTTTCCATGAGGCATGCCAATTCCTGGTGCGCAAAAGCATTACATTTTCTCTACAGTACCCAGCGGCGCTGCGATTTTCAACAAGCGATGGGAAAGCCTAGAGTTTCACTTCAGCCGCCCAGGCACAAAGGTTCTTGGATTCATGGGAAATGCCCGCATCTTATTCCCCGATGAAAAGCCCGCCGAGGAAGGAAAAAGCCTGAACTATCCTCAGCTGCATGGAGGATGTCTCCTTACCTCTCATTACTGGCTGGTGCTCTGCCACACCCGGTGCTCCGGATACAAGTCACTGTTTGCACAACTTGTGCTGTTTTCTACTTTATCTTTTGGCTATTGCCACTGTTACTGACACTCGTGGATGGTCCTGAGTGGTCTACACGACTCCGTGAGACGGGACGGGGCCGTCTCTTTCCTCCTGCATTAGGAAACAAGGAAGTACAAACCACGGGTTGTTATCACTGTCTTTTATTTTTTCCATTTTTTTCTTTCTGGTATTTTTTTAATTTCCAGTTACTGTTGTTCTCTGCTTGATCATGTTTGCCCAATCTTGCAGTCACCTACAACCTACCACGCTACACTGGGGTCTCCAACCTATGAAAGGGCTCCCTTCTGATGCCAATTCCTGGAGTGACCTTTCGCAACCATCCGCAGGCCCTATAGGCAGAGGGACCAGACTGTATGGCCACTTCGGGGCACTGGGACGCCCGATGGTGTGCCTCTTCGTTTCACAACATTACTTATTCCTACATCTCTTGATGATCCGCTTCACCAATGGGACCCACCCTGAACATAATCACATGGAATGTTAAAGGACTAAAGTCGCCCAACAAAAGACGACGGATTCTCCGTCACCTGAAACGGCTAAATGTGGACGTTGCACTCCTACAGGAAACTCATCTAAAGGCGGTGGACATAGCCCGCATGCACCAGTCTTGGGTCGGCACGGTCATGGGTGCTCCAGCGTCGGGCAGATCAGCAGGGGTCATTACACTTGTCAATAAGTCTCTATCCCACACTGTCATAGACCACCAGTGCGACGAGGAGTTGGGTAGATGGTCCTTCCTGACAATTCAACTGGGTACACAATCTCTAGAACTCGGGAACATATACGGTCCCAACTCGGACAACAAGCCCTTCCTTGACAACCTGGCTCACTGCCTATCCTCCCGCCAATCTGATGGTCCTCTCCTGATCGGGGGTGATTTCAATGCTGTACCGTCCTTCCAAGAGGATCGCTCCAGAGAATCTCCCTCCCCCAAAGGCAAACAACCCACAGGATAAGCATCTATCCACCTGGATCAAAGCCACGGGACAACTGGATTTATGGAGGTACTTACATCCACTGGACAGAGAATTTACACGCTTTTTTCATGCGCACAATACGCTATCACGCATTGACTTATTTTTTGCCGCTCCCACTATGATACCCCTTCTGGTCTCGGTGACGGTAGAGGACCTGGTCATCTCCGATCATGCCCCTGTGTTGCTGACTGTTAAGAATGTTGGGTTGCCCACTCATCCCACCATTTGGAGGTTTCCTTCCTACTTAGCCCACGATGACACCTTCCAGGGAAAACTCCAACAATGGTGGCATGAATATGCAGAGGATAATTCTGAACATCTGTCTAATCCTGCCCTGTTCTGGAAAACTGCAAAGGCGGTTCTCCGGGGCAGAATTCTTGCCTATGCAACCTCTAGAAAAAGATTGGTTAGGGGTAGATATGTGGAAGCTACCACGGCAGCCAGAAAAACCTATCTAGCTTATAAAGGGGACCCTACACATACCAACAGAACCGCTTGGTTGTCGGCTAAACAAGAATGTGACCAATGGTTACAACAACTTGAAAAAATGCTTAGAGCACCTAAAGACTTAGACTTATTCAAATAAATCTGGTAAACTCCTGGCAAATTTAGTGAGAGGTAAATCAGCGGTTACACATGTCACTCAATTGATAGATGAGGCGGGTACACTGCACTCAGACACTTCGTCCATTAGCGGGATATTTAGCACTTTTTATCAGAACCTATATAAACCGGAACAGGGGGACGAGGCATCTGGCTCCTCCTTCCTGGACGCCATCCCCTTACCCTTTTTGTCCGCTGAAGACCTAGACTCTCTTAATCGTGACATCTCCCCATTGGAAATCACAGAAGCCATCAAACACCTACCGTGTTCCAAGGCCCCTGGGCCTGATGGTTTTTCCGCTGAATTTTACCACCTCTTGTCTCCTGACATATCTCCTGTACTGAGGAATCTTTACCAAGATATCTTGACCAATCGCACCTATCCCCCCACCTTTAACGATGCATACATTCGCCTGCTTCCCAAAAAAGACAAAAACAAAAAGTACAGAAGCGCCACTACCAGGAAGTGACTTGGCAGAAACAAATGAGGGTATCAGACTTACCAGGGAGTAGGAACTGGCGCCTTATCAACGGTGAAATGTGGATGGTTGCTCAGGGTGATCGGCACTTAAAGTAGTGTGTGGGCAGAAGTGGGTGTGGAAGGGTTGGGGATGAGAGGGGTTCAGTAGGAGAGCCTGGGTCAGATGTTGAGTGTGGCAGGGATCCGAGATGGGGGGGGGGACGTTCCAACCCACAGACACATCGCTCGCTGTTCCGGGCTCCCTGCTCGTGCCCTCGAGCGGTGTCAGTCTCATTTTCACATTTACTCACCCCGACCTCAGCATCCACCTCCTGGCACTCAACCCTACCACCGGCTTCAGACACCCTCCTGCCAGCATTAGCCGCTCGTCAGCGGGGTCACAGGCCCTGCCCCTCCCGCACGTATTGTTCAGGCACACATTCACCGTCCTCTCCCAGCGGCCTGCACCTCCCAGATTAGCAGCTTTACATTACCAATGACCCGGTCCACACCTCTCACAGATCGCTAAAACATCCACCAACCAGGTCCCCACCGTGCCTGCCACTCTCTGCATCACGCCCCACCCCCCCCATCTCGGATCCCTGCCACACTCAACATCTGACACAGGCTCTCCTACTGAACCCCTCTCATCCCCAACCCTTCCACACCCCCATCTGCCCACACACTACTTTAAGTGCTGATCACCCTGAGCAACCATCCACATTTCGCCGTTGATAACGCACCAGTACCTACTCCCTGGTAAGTCTGATACCCTCATTTGTTTCTGCCAAGTCACTTTCTGGTAGTGGCGCTTCTGTACTTTTTGTTTTTGTTTTTTATTTCACAAACGTCGGACACCCCGGTCCGCATTACAAAGGAGCCGCACACCAAGTACTCTAACCCACACCCCTACACCCTCACCTCAGTGCTAGCGCTGCATCAGGGGACATTTCTTCCAATTTTTCGTCCCAAAAAAGACAAAGACTCACTCCACCCAGGCTCCTACCGCCCGATATCACTTCTAAATCTAGATGCCAAGCTGCTATCAAAAATTTTTGCAAACAGGCTGGCTGCCGTGCTCCCGAAGCTTATCTCCTCTGACCAGGTAGGATTTGTGTCAGGTAGGGCTGCAGTATCTAATGTGCGCAAGATTCTTCTGGCTCTCGAAAGCCGCAGGTTGCACAATCCTTCTTCCGCATCTTTGGCACTATTGGCCTTGGATGCGGAAAAGGCTTTTGACAATGTGAAGTGGAAATGGTTATATGCTGTTATGAAACGCATGGGTATTGAAGGTACTTTTCTTGATTTTGTATCCACCATGTACACCTCACCTAAGGCCCGCATACTTACCTCCATCGCTATCTCGCCACCCTTCTCCCTCCATAAGGGGACAAGGCAGGGTTGCCCACTATCCCCCTTACTTTTTAATTTGGCACTGAAGCCGCTGTCCCGTTCACTGTCCTCATCCCAAATCTTTTCAGGCCTTTGCAGTGGCGTAACAACCGGGGGTGCGGGGGGGGTCACTTGCCCCGGGCGCAGGACTGAGGGGGGGCGCCGTCACGACCCCCGCTAAACGAAGCCATGGCTCCCTCTCCCTGACACGATCACCTGGCTGTCATCGGGCGGCCGCTCGCAGCCTTTGTGTGGGACCGTATAATCTTAAAATAGCATTGTTTGCTGATGATATCATTCTTTTGCTCTCCGATCCCTCCTCCCAAGTACCCAGAATAATACAACATATGACTCATTTTGGCTCCTTTTCGGGGCTGAAAATTAACTTTCATAAAAGCGAACTTTTAATGCTGCTCCCCTTGATACGTCCACATGGCCCTTAGACTGTAATATCAAGCTTCAGAAACACTCTGTTACATACTTAGGCATTCACATATCCGGCAATGCAACGGAGTTATACCGCCTTAACTATGAACCCCTGTTTAAGAAGATTACCCAAGAACTGCACAGGTGGCGTGATCTGCCGCTATCTCTACTAGGTAGATGCCACCTGATCCGCATGATCAGTTTCGCAAGACTGTTATACCCGCTACAGACCATACCCCTCCTCCTAAAACATAAAGACATTAGCAATTTTAACACGGCATTCTCCAAATTCATTTGGAGAGGAAAAAGACCTAGGATAGCTTTCCGCAAACTCCAACTTCCTACACAGCTTTTGTGGGGCCAATGTGCCTAACATTAGATTGTACAATCTTGCTAGTCTGTTCAGGCATGTGAGGGACTGGTTACAAGACACTACGTTTTTCACTAATACGCCTCTAGAACAACATGCAGTATCGCCTTGGACACTCTCGGGTATTGTCCACACCCCCTGGCAGGCCCTTCCCCCCGACATTAAGGGAAACATTCTGTTGCGTGACACCATAATTAACTGGCGGGATGTGAGGAAACTCCTTAAGGTCCCGGGGGTAGTGTCCTCGTTGATGCCCCTCATGTCCTCCCCAGCTCTAGGGTTTTCTCTATTTGGGAAGCTAGAGGCATTAGCAAACTTGGGGATTTACTAAATTCTAGGGGCCTCTGCAAGTCTTTTGAGGAAATACGGGCCACTTATCGACTCCCTTGCACACATTTCCTTCAATATGCACAAATCCAACATTTTATCTCCAAGAACCTCCCACTGCCCTGGTCTCTGCCCTCTGCAGGTCCCTTCCGGTCTCTGGTGTCCTCGCTGACCATGAAGATGCCCTTGTCCACTATTGTTCACACCATCCGCTCCTCCTACTGGACAGACCCCCTTGCTACTCTCCACACACATATTGTAAAATGGGCTGCGTTCCTTCAGATACCACCGGAGGAGGCAGACAGTTTGCTACTCTCAGGATGGCTCTGGCTGCGGAAAGCTATAATTAGTGAAAATTGGAGAGAACTTCAATTCAAAATCATCCATAGAGCTTACTACGCCTTCAACTCAAAATACAGGGCCACTCCTCCTGAATGGCTGACATCTTGTCCTAAATGCTATGCCTCATACCCAAATTTGGAACATTTGCTCTGGTTGTGCCCACACATAATAAGATTCTGGTCGCACACTTTCCTACATGGCTAACCTTTCGGGTACCCATAGGCAAAGGGATCCACTTTTATGCCTTTTTCATACCCCGGGCCCCCCGCGGGTGCCAGGGACTAAACGTCTCGCCAGGTGGGAACACGTGTGCATTTTGGCGGCGAAAAAGGCCATTCTAACGAATTGGCTGATGCCTGCTCCACCTTCCTTGCAACAACTTACAGACCTACTTAATAGACTGATGTCGATGGATAAACTAGATGCCCAATACAACTGCACTCACACAGAGAAATTCTTCGATACCTGGACCCCATATATGGTGTCAACCTTGCAACTGACACAGTTGATAGAGTTGGTATCCTTGTTTAAGGATACAGTTTGGTATCACACAACCAAATTAAATAGATCTCTGGGTGCCCTTGATGTCCTTTAACGACTCCCTGCATTGTCAATTCATGTCTGCAACTACAGTTAGAAATCTTCTTGTTGCCCTGCTAATATACTCGACTGTGCTGGGACTCCCCCCTGTTCATGCTGGTCCCTTCTCCTAAAGTGTATGGATGACTCTGCTAAATAAACAAGGTGATTGCGAGACTTGCTTGTTGGCCTGGATTCAAGCCTGTTATACCTTATACCTCTGCACTATTACTGAATGCACTCCATTTCTATATAGTTAGCATTATAACAATGTACTACTGTATCGCATGTTATCTCCAGCTGTATGTCGCAGAATTGCACGTGTACACGATGGGATGCAGAATGTACTATGCCATGTCTTATGTTCTGTATTTTTATGACAAATTTGAATAAAAACGACATGCTTTAAAAAAAAAAAAGAAACCACGAATGCTTGTGATGCAATTGCATTGCTGTAATAAGGTTTCAGACTCCAAAGAAAATTTGCATTTGAATGCAGTAATATTTACCAAAATATGGGGTTCTGGACAAAGTCTGGGTACAAGACCATTAAATAGCACATGGCTCCAGGTGCCTGTTCATCCTTTATGATTTCTTGTAGAGTTTCATGGTTTTTCCAGGATCCCTGGGTTCTCTGGTATAAACATAAAACTTGTTTTAGTGGTTTTCAGCCGCACCTCTTCCCACATCTGATGAAGATGTCCATCATAATGTTCAGCTAATATTGAGACATTGAAGGTGAGTCCTTAGAGGAACTGGTCCCAGATCTCATTTAATTTTATTGGATTATAATATGTTTTACAAACAGTCAAAAATGACTTTCAGATAACTGGAGGCACTGAATTCCAATGTATCTGTCAGATTCACACTTTAATTAGGTGATCAGCACACTTTAAAGCAGATAGGCACAGCATGAGAAATGTCCACCGCATTGGTGATGGCATTGGGTCATGCATGTGCTGAGCAGTTGCTTGGTCTTCTTAATGTACTGATCTTTAAATTTCTCACCAGATTGAACTGCACATACCAGGTCACTTTGCTTGTATTGGGTCTTTTGAATGTACAAACTTCTGCCTTCATGTGAGGGATTCATTTGGATGAGTGGTAAAATGTCTTCAAGATCACTAAACAGGTACAGCTGAATGTAACTAATCACTAGCTATACCATGACCTGCATAATGGAAAACCTTTACCGTCATAACACCATTATCCATTTAAGGCATTAAAGTATAGTCTGACAAGAGTACTGTAAGGATCGCGGCATGCGTCCCCCTAAGGAACACAGCCGCAAAGGACTGTACGATCGCGGCTTGCGTTCCGGGGTGGAACGCAGCCGCAAACCGGAAGTAACATCGCCTATGCGTTCCAGCGTGGAACGCATCGGGTCAGGGAAACGTCACCGGCTCCTCCCCCTCACATCCCCTTAAATAGCAGGAAGCCAGGTCAGTATGGCGTTCTATTATTCATTGAGAAACGCCAGCTGACAGCCTGCTTCCTGCTACTGGACCACAGAACCCAGGACTGAGAGAATCAACCTACTGAATAACCCCACAAACAGCAAGTATTTATGGTGTAGAGTCTGCTAGGAAGATTGCTGCCCATAACTGTTACTGGACTCTAAATTACCCTTTGCTTTTCTG
The DNA here is from genome assembly GCF_000935625.1 of Nanorana parkeri. Classification (NCBI taxonomy): domain Eukaryota; kingdom Metazoa; phylum Chordata; class Amphibia; order Anura; family Dicroglossidae; genus Nanorana; species Nanorana parkeri. The sequence continues at coordinate 31,492 of NW_017309532.1, forward strand.
TTGCCTTATTACCATTGGACTCTTATTCCTTAAAGGGAAAGTAGTGATTTCATTTTCAAGTTACTTTTGCCTACAAATTGGTTGCTGCACAGGGTACTCTATACTACTGTGACCCTTTACTCCTTTTTTAATTGCTTTGCGGCATATGATGGTAGAGCTCCAAACTCTCCGCTTAAGACTCTTGAGAGTGACGCCTGGAGCTCGACCCTGACGCCGTACCCTAGGGAACCCCCTACACCTGTATAGCCTCCGCAGCTGAGATTCACCCGAATTGCTACACTGCATTACAAGTACCTGCTGATTTTGGGACACACATGGATCCCAAGTTGTTTTTAAACAGCTCAGGCATATCAGCCTAGAATAGGAATAATACTTAGGAAAACAATATAAACTGTTTACCCATTTTCATGTATACTGTAGGGTATTACATTCAAATTACATTAATAACAAGAAACAATTCAGTGGGCCAACTGTCACTGACAAATTACTACATCAAAATGTGTGTGTATGCACATGGATTTAAATATGGATTTAAATACCAAAAATATATGTATTTAGAACTCTTTTCTTAAAATAATTTGAAGCACTTCAACTGATATGGCAGTGAATAAATAAACACAATTTCCAGATAAACACCTTCATAATGACAACCACACAGAAGGTCTACTGCTACTTGCACTAATTGTTGATCTGATTAAGCTGCACTCCCACTCATATGCAGGTAGAAATTTCAAAACGAGGACCAGCTTCAAGGAGTAAGTAGCAGTACAGGTTGGGTTTAGAATGTAGTTCAAGATCTGATCACACATCTCTCTGATGCTCTTAGCAAATGTTTTTTGGTTTTATCTTTTCGCTGAGAAAAGTTGCAGTATTGATATAATTAAAGTGCCTGAGCTAAACTGGTCATCAAAATATGTTTATTTGTAGGTTCTGTTTCTAAAAGTCACAAAACCCGAGTTCTATGCCAAGCTGTCCTCTCTACAGGTGGTGACTCAAAGTACATATAAAATGATTACACTACAGCTAACACAAAATGCTGAAGAGGCATAAAAAGATTTATGCAGTCTATTTCTTTCTGCAGTGACTGGGTCAAATAATATTGGGGTTGTCATAAAAATATGAAAGCCATTAATACTTTCACCCTGCATGAAACCATGTGCCTCATATCCCAGCATTATCCCTGAGCTGCCTGCTGCTACTGTGAGGTATAATTGAATGAGGAACCCACAGCGAATATACCAGGAAATGCTGGGACCAAGGAAACTCATGCAATTTCCCATTAAAAGAGAATTCTCACACTAGTTCTCAGTGAAATTAAATTCGTCATGGCAATAAAAGAGATGTCAGTCCATGATACTTAAAATCTCATGGATCGGAATGTCTGGAAATCTGAAAATAGGAGTTTTATAAGAAACATACAACCCTGCTTGGGTGCAATCAATGTGTTTAGTTGTGAACAATGCACGACTGCATCAAATCACATCCAACTTTTTAGGGTTAAAAGACAATTGCAGTCAATAGGTTCTATCAGTTAACTTCCTACTGTGTTTCCCCGAAAATAAGACTGTCTTATATTTTTGGGGGCTCAAAAAAACACACTAGGTCTTATTTTCGGGGTAGGTCTTTTTTTTTTTTATGTACAACAATCCAAAGTTAACGCAAATCCAAATTAAATAACCCAAAATGGCAAAGTTAAGAATTGGGTGATCAGGTCAATCAGGGGTGCCGTACCCAAGAGCAATTTGGTAACCAATCGCTGGCTAGAATGAGCAAAATGAACTTTCACTATCATTTCCTCACAGGGGGAGTGCATTTGGTATCACTCCGCCTGTGACAGGAGCCAATGCTATAGAGGAAGCATCGGCTTATGCTCCCTCCGCTGACGCCTCGCTTCCTTTAACGCCGGCTTCGTTAGCACCGCCGATTCTCTCCTGGCTCTTCAGGTTCCCCCTTATGCTGCCACTGGCCCTGGGAATGGTCACAACTAGGTCTTATTTTCGGGGTAGGTCTTATATTGTAGCAATTCCCAAAAATAGTACTAGGTCTTATTTTCGGGGTAGGTCTTATTTTCAGGGAAAGAGGGTAAATATATCTTACTGTTATAAAGAATACACTGACATCTCAAACATTCCTACTGAAACAATGGGCTAACAATGACAAGTGACAGCACCAATATAAATATGTGAGTTTTGGTTACTCAAGCTTTACTCCTTGACTGCCACTCTAAAGTGAAGTGGAGAGGGCAAGGAAGAGGGTGATGACAGCAAAAGCAGTCAATTTATCTGCATTGACAATGCACAAGAGAGGTTCCCAATATTTCTTCTACCAGCAGACCCATTAATCCAAACTAAGCAGGTCATGGTTAGCACATTTGTCTTCCCAGTCACAAAAGGGAGATCAAAGTGATGAACAATAGGATGTTGCATTTTGGCCAGAGTTGAGCAAAGTCCTCTCCCCTAGCATGTCAGAGCAGTCTCACTCATAGACCAGCTGATCATTCTCTACTCATGTTCTTTCACATTATTTCCCTGGATAAAGAAAGTGACATTTGCCTTTTCTCTAAAACTAGCAAGCTGGACTTGAGGAAGCAAAAGACTTGTATGAAAACATCCAGCACTTTAAGTGAGGTGAGGATTCTCATAGATGAGACTATTAATAGGAATGAGGCAGACATGGAGGGAAAGAAGACCCACTAGAAGTAGGGGGGATTAGGAAGGCCATCAACATATTCTTCATTGTATGTGTGAAGAGGAGGAGAAAAATGAAATGCAGAAGCAGCATTTTAGGGATAAGGCTGACCCAGCGGTTATCAGCTATGCTGCAGGTAACAATGACAATATTGGAAGTTTCTAGTGGGAGGAGAGTATGTCTTAGATTCAGACAATTAGGCTAACAAATCATGATGCATAATTGCTTGTTTACAGGCTGATATGTGTTTGAAAAATACAATTGGTTATTGATGACCTGACAGCTATAGAAATATTTTCCTAATAACACTGAATAGATTACCCACCATCACTTCTGTTCCCACAATTAACATTACCACCAATGCCAAAAACCAATCCGTTACCCTATGCACCATGTTTTTTCTTGTTGTTTTTTTTCTGGAAGCAATATACAGTATTTGCAGGTTGCAAGTTACTGTATCTTAGAATGTCTTTCTTCCTTTCCTTGTCATTCTATCTATCTATCTATCTATCTATCTATCTCGGAAGATGTACTGGCTCTCACAGTGAAAACATTGTACATGACTCTGGGATAGCCCTTGTTAGTGCGGAAGGGGTGTATGAGATAACAAAATGGAGACCTCAGGAGAGGAATCCAATTAAGAACAGGTGGGTTTTGGAGTTAGGCATGGCTCCTATGTGCAACCAGTCCTACTGGGGCAATAGACAACCTGTGGGTTGGCGTCCACGTCAAGGCTTCTGTGCTGGACCCTGTTGCCTTCAACAGCACTTGAATTGTAACTAGAGTAGGACAAACAGAGTGAATGTGTCCAGGCCTGTTTGTGCTAAGAACAGACAGGGACATGTTCCAGATGAAGAAGAATCCTAAGCAACATTGAGAAACTGTCATCAGAGCCATGACGCTGATCACTTTTTAATTTTCTATTAAAGTGACACTAAACTCAGGTGTAACTAAACTTACATCTTAAAAATGCATTCAACTACCTTAACTATTAACAAAAAGGTGTCTTATTTGTGTATCACTCGGCTGTAGATCCTCAGATCATCTCTGAATTGGTGCTGACACAGTCTTTCCTTCTGGGGGGTGACTACTTTTGTTCCCCATGGTCCATGTGTGTGTTGTAAAGTAGCCACTGCTTCAAGCTTGATGGACTACAATCTCATGTTTAGTTTACTTATTTGTATTGAGACACAGAGACCATGGGGAACAAAAGTAGCCCCCCTCCAGAAGGAAGGACAGTGTCAGCACAAATTCAGAGATGATTTGAGGCTCTACACCCAAGTATAAGATACATTTTTGTTAATAGTTAGGGTACACAAATGCATTTTTTAGATTTAACTCCTGAGTTTAATGTCACTTTAAGCTGTAATAAACAGCTGCAAGGAAAATGCTGTATATTTGCAACATTACTGAGTAGCCATCATGGGAAAGAAGTCCTAAACATGCTGGTTCATTTCAGGCTTTTGGTTTCAATGTAATCATTACTACATATAGGAGATATATTTTCCTTGCTGATGTGGTACTTCTCTGTGTCTTTTTTTGTCTGAGGATGCTACAGTATCTGAAAGCTTGTGGTCCAGTTGAAACAAACAAACAAAAAAAATTCTTGCTACCTTGGTGCATAACTTGAAACAAATGTAATTGACTACAACACAAAAAGAAAATAAATTAAAAATAACTGACCATTTCTTTTTTTTTTAGTTGTACCCATTTATAGTTACATTTGCAAGTCTAAAGGGGTGCAGGATAGTCAAGATACAGTACATTGAAAGCAAAAATAAATACATACATTTAAAACTGCATTTCCAGTTTGTATAGTGTGAAATGGATCTGGCCCCTGATTTACATAAATCCCCCATGAAACAGTTTACATTATTTGCTCATCATTAGGCATTAGTTTGATTGTATGTGTCATTTCACAGCTATACTGTTTGCATACATGTGTTTAATGAGCACCTTTGATAGGCAGTGACAACTCATGATAAAATTTCTACTGGTTAGAGTAATTAATTAATGAAGGGGGTTTGGCTACTTAGTGAGGCAACTGCATTTTATCAAACAAAACATTAAAGATTAATCACTAAGGTTGTGGCAGTTAACATTAATGAATACATTATAAAATAGTGTAAATATTTGTACAAGGTAAGTAATGATGTCATCAACATTGTATTTTTTTTCCACACAGTTTGAACCTTTATAATGAATAAATACTATTACCAGTCAGCCTGGAGCTATGGTTCATATTTGATGTAACTTTTTCTGTAGCCTTAATTACAAATGCCTTAGTAACCTCAGATGTTCTTATTATTTGTAACATCTTCAGATGTTTGCTTGAATCTCCTAAAGAGCTCTATAAAAAAAAAAGGTTGCTATGGTTGCTGTGGATTACAGTTCATTCAGACACAAATTGCAAATAAACCTTTACTTATCACTTAGAAAAATATATTATACAAGCCTAATCTTGCTAATCCCAATGGCTTGCCGGACTGTCTTCTTCTTCTCATAAAGTATGTCTAAAGCTAAAACTTTTTTTTTCTTCATTTTAGATTAGATTGGGAATTATCCCGCACCTGATAGAGGACCAAATAGTTGAGGAGGCCTCCTATGCAACTCTTGTCCCACACCCCTGAGAGTGGAGACAGGGAGTCAGAGGACAGAGAGCAGCACAGGTGCCAGGGAGTGTAGGACACTGTGCCTGGGTAAGTCCAGAAGCTGGTTTCCAAGGATACAGCCGGAAGGTCAGCAAGGAACACTGCAGGAGCAGGACAGGGTCAACACCAATCAGGCAGCGAAGAGCAGCAGGTAGAAGAATAGTACAGGAACAAGCAGAGGTCAGAGGCAGGCAGCAATCAGACATTGTCAATGGAAATCCGGGTCAAGGCAGCAGAGCACAGGAACAGAAAGAAACACAAGAACAGACACACACAAGCTGAAAGATCATTCAGCAATAATCCACAAAACAGGCAGGTTAAAATGGGGCCATCTATCAAGGGGAGTTGCGTCATATCATGTGCACATCGTTAGTTTACGTTGCGTGCGTATTAGCGCACGTTTCCCGCAAATGCGGAAGAAAGGGCCACGCACATGTGCAGAATCACCCAAACGGCCAGCTACAGTCTTACAGGAGTGGTTAAAACCACACTACATATTTTTGCCATCTATGTCCTGCTTGGGAGATTTCTCAGAACCTTCAGTCCTCTAGACAAAGCAAAGTGAGGGAAATCCCTCATGGATATAGATGACCCCATTGGAAGATTTCCCTTTTTTACTGCTTTGGTAGTAGCTCAAAGTTCTGATTTTCTCATTACTTTCAGGTATGACAGTGGTCAACAGGACTAATAGAGAGAGTAAAGCTGCAAAGTGGGATCCAAATGTCAATAAAAATCTGACAGTGCTTTTAACCCTTTACCACTCAATTCAACCCCCCCCCCCCCCCTCAAAAAAAGGTTGTGGCTTTAGACACTTAAAGGAGAACTATGAGATGAGTGATTTCCACTCACCTCATAGTTCTAGCCGACCTGTGACAATGAGACTGTCACAGGTCGGCTCAGTAGATCGGGAGGTGAGCGAACACATACCAGGTTCGCTCACCTCTCGATTCTGTCACGGCTCTCTGCCGTGACAGGGGGAGGGGCTGGATTCCCCGCTCCGATCTGCCAGCGCTGACTGGCGGAACGGAGAGCCAGCTGTCACTCACGCAGCTGGGCAGATCCCGTCATCTACGTCGGGATCCGCTCCAGCTGCGGCGTCTCAGTATACCGCGAGCTGTAGCTCGCGGTATACTGAGCTTAGGGTAACGGGAGGACGCTAGTTTGTGTCCTCCTGTTACTCAAAGGAGAACTATGGGGAAAAACACTGACCCCATAGTTCTCCTTTAACTACACTGTAAAGATAACTCTGTTAGCCTTTAAAATAAACATTGGGTGCTCCCCTCCCCATATAGTAAGGGTTTACTGCTCCTTTAATCAATGGAATACTCATCACTTCTGTAAGCTCCTTTCACACTGCTTCCAGAATGGACAACCACTCCTCTAAGGCTGCCCCTTTTAGCCAATTGTGTGGCCACTCTGTCAGCAGTTCAGCTTTAAAGCATCATGAGTCTCAGATTTCCATTCAGAAATTCTCTTTATTGTTAAAGTATACAGGTGAAACTCGAATAATTAGAATATTGTGCAAAAGTAATTGCAGTAAGTGTTGCAAAAGGGGCCCAAACCAAGTACTGAGTACATATGCATGCTTGTACTTTTCAGAGGTCTGATATTGTTCTATGTACAATCCTTGTTTTATTGATTGCATGTAATAATCTACTTTTTTGAGATTGTGGATTTGGGGTTTTCATGAGCTGTAAGCCATAATCATCACAATTATGACAAATCACGGCTTGAATTATCTTGCTTTGCATGCAATGAGTCTATCTCATTTATTAGTTTCACCTTTTAAGTTGCATTAGTGAAATAAATGAACTTTGCACGATATTCTAATTATTCGAGTTTCACCTGTATATAAAGCCAAAACTTTTTTTAATTTTGGATTAGGTTCTGAATGGTTCCCCTCTAGTTCTGTAGACAAAGCAACGTGAGAGAAATCCCTCTTGGACAGTTGTCACATGTACAAGTGTCCACATTAGAAGATTTCCATTCTATTCCTGTTCTGTAGTAGCTCAAAATGTTGGATTTCTCATCACTTTCAGACACGATGACAGTGTCTGTCATTGAGATAGATGACAGCTCCCTATCTTTTAATATGCTGCCTTTTAAAACAACTTCTCTGGTGATGGAAAGTTAAAGGAATATAAGTGTGTTTGGGCTTGAAAGAAGCATACAGTTGAAGATAGTCAAATAAAAGTTTATCCCAATTATTGGCAAATAGAAGGTTACTTAAAGTGACACTAAAATCAGGAGTTAAAGCTTTAAAGTGCATTCAGGTACCTTAACTATTAACAAAAATGTATTTTATTTGTGTATCACTCAGCTGTAGATCCTCAAATCATCTCTGAATTGGTGCCGACACTGTCCTTCCTTCTGGAGGGTGGCTACTTTTGTTACCCATGGTCCCTGTGTGTGTTGTAATGTAGCTACCGTGCCAAGCTCACTCCCATGATGGACTACAATCTCATGTTTAATATAATCATTTGTATTGAGATTGTAGTCCATCCCGGCAGCGTGCTTGGAGCAGTGACTACTTTACAAAACACACAGGGACCAGGGAGAACAAAAGTAGCCTCCCTCCAGAAGGAAGGGCAGTGGCAGCACCAATTTAGAGATGATTTGAGTATCTACAGCTGAGTGATGCACAAATAAGGTGCAGTATTGTTTTTAGTAAAGGAACTTGAATGAATTTTTAAGATTTAACTGCTCAGTCTAGTGTCACTTTAAGTGACTGTCCTGGCATGTCATTCAGGCAGGTTTTTCTTTGCATTCTATTTCTAAAAGCCACATAAGACCAGTTCAATTCTAATCTGTCCTTTCCATAGGTGCTTGGTCAGTGTATTTAAAGCTATTACATTAAAACTAACACAGAATTCTACGTTGACATAAACAAGATTTAGGCTGTTTTTCTGTATGGGCTTAGTTTACGAAGAATGTAAATTTTAGATTTATTTGGACTTTTAAGAAATAAGAATACTTACTCTGAAGTGTTAGCTTTGTGAATTAAGCCTTTAAGTGTCAAAATTAAACAGTATCCAATATGTCCCTGACATTGAAACAATACCCATCTGTTAGGGCTCATACACAAGGGCTTACTGAATATACCATGCAAAATTCAGGATGTTACTGTTATTTTAAAGCTGTCCAAACATTGTACGCATGCAATGCTTTTAGGAGGCAGGTGGCTCTTCTACTCCAGTAAAGTACATTTGTGTTGTACGCTGTAAACATTTAAGCAATAGCACAAATGTTTACATGCTTACAGCATAAAATATGGCACATACAAAGAACTGTGGATGCAGAGTTTCTATTTTGAATGAACCGATCTGAATGCAGCACAGGTTTACTGATCTTTAGTCAGCCAAGTGCATGAGGCTATAGCAAACCATACACCTACGTTCTGTTAAAAAAGAAAAAATAGATAAACACTTCCTTTTTGTGGCCATGTTCATGAACTATAAAACATATTGCTAACACTTTACATGTCCCCTATATAAACCATAACCCTCACTATTATTAACCACTAACCTGTATCCTTAACACTTTGCCTGGACCTGCATATTAACCCTTACTCTAAAACTTAACCTAACCCAGATGCATCCAAACAAAAGATGTTCAATGTCTCACAGTTCATTCTCTTTAGAAAGCAGAAAGTAGAACAACCTGTCCCCTGCCAGCATGCTTTAGAGATGGACACTTGCTCTTTGTGTGGAAACAGTGGTCTCTGTGAAGAGGACCAACACCAGCAATTTCGCACCAGGTTTCCCTGCAAATGTCGATTGAAAAATCAACTTTTTTCAAGCTGGATGGTGCTGGCTGGGTCAACCACAGATTGAATTTCAGGAGATTTAGCAGAAAAACCCCATATGGTCAACTTTAAAGGTTGCTAGCACTTGCAGACAATATATAACTGAATTGCTTATTCATATACAATGTGTTCAAAACCTAAAAGCCCCTTTAAATTCAGTGCTTGGGAATCCTGAGAATATCACTTGCACAAAATATGCATTTTTTAGCTAAAGAATATACTCATAAAAAGCCACAAATGAACTTGACATGAGAGGGAATTATAGTGGATTACTAAATGAAAGACAAAAGCCCTTACCAGCATGGGGCAAATAAATATTGTCAAGCTGACATATCATCTTAAGAAAATTACATTCATTATTAATGGCCCTTCGTAAAGACTACCCTGTCATGACATGCCTGAGCCAACTCTGATATTCAGGACTGTAATGGCTGAACAGATAATTGTGATATATTTCTTATCCAGACAAATTCTCTTCAGAAGACATTGCTCCATTAAAAGGCCCTGGTGTTTAGGGCTTCTCAAAAAACTTTAGCAGACGAAGATTGATATTTTCCAATTAAATCCAGCATTTCTTGGCTTGTCAAGCCACACAACTTATGTTCTTTTCCTAAAAAAAAAAAAACTAAAAGAAAGGAGAGCGCTGTGTCACCTAGCTCTAATTTTCAAGTGAGAGAGTACAAACTGGTGCACTGATAAAGTCCTGCTTAAAGGAAACCTGTCATGAGAGAAACATGGTGGCTGCCATTGCTGGTGTCTCCTTCTCAAAATACTAGTTGTCTGGCTCTCATGGTGATTCTTTGTTTTAATAGTTTAAGTCACTGACCCAAAATTGTATTTAGATTGTATGTTTTACTTTACTCTGAATCTTACTGACTTTCTTGATCCAAATATTTTATGACTTAGAGACTAAAAAAGCAAATTAGTTTAGTGTGGAAGACCTCATGGCAATTGGAGACCTGTCAACTGGAGGGCCATATGTGAAGTGAAGGGGGAACATCACACATAGATTATTTTAACTTAGACCATTTTCACAACTCCAGGAACTTCCCAGTCCTTACACTTGGTCAGCACTCTTAACCTACAGTATATTCTGTAGCATTAAACAGGTTCTCTGAGTAGGTTGACTCAACCCCATCTTTATTCAAACACAAAACAACCTTCACCCCCCGGAGCTAACAGCTTAATCCTGAAGGCCTTACATATTTTCATCCATGGGTTTCACAGTCCTCCTAGACTCCTTCTAAAGTTCAAGAACCAGGTGAATATACTGTATATATGTATGTATGTATGGCTACACTTATGCAGCATCTTTCCACGGCACCTATCGCCCCTCTCTACCTCACTTTCTACTCTACATATTATTTTGATACCATCCCTGAAGACAATGGAGACTCAGACATCTGAATTGCTAGGAACTTACTGATTACTAATTAATTATGTTCATGATGTTATTTTTATACAACTATTTGTAATCTCCATATTATTTCAGAATCTGTTGCATCTGTGACTCAGATGGGACAGATAGGTGCTATGATGTTCTTTCTAACCCATGGATGATCCATTTTTTAACTTGACACCCACAGGTGACAGGTGACCTTGTGATGTCTGGTGTGGAACACCATATGGTGATCATTCAACAACAGCTAGTTTTTTTGCTAGGGGGAGTAACAAGCTAATTTTCTGGCCCTTGCATTCTAAAACAATAAGGCCAGGGTAAAATCTAGCGTACACCAACATAACAACCTGAATTACAAGCATGATAGCTACCCATTTGGCAATCAGCAATGGATTGGTTCCTTCAGGGTACAGCACAGTGAAATAATGCTGTGGCACCTCCCAAGCAAGCAGAACAGGGAACTTTGAAAGTGGGCTACTCAAGAGTCCTGAGAGATTTCACTTGTCCACTTCCTAAATTATGAACGCTTTAGATGGCTTTACTCTTTTTTTGGAAATATGTGTAAATTATCAGACTTATGACGTGTGAATCCATTTAGAGTGGGATCAAGGGAAAGTGCGTCTCTCAAATTATTTTCTTAAGAGAATTGAAGTTCAAGTCTAATCTAACCTCACATTTTACTAACTGGCTTCTTCTGACTCTGAAACTCTATGAGTGATATTTATTTGTAGGTTTTTTTTCGTATATTACCCCTACACGTCAAAAGGAAGGTGCACATTGGACTCCTCAGTCCATCTTTCTCTTCTACATTATCTTGGCCAGTATAACACCATCATTCTCCTTTGTGATGGGAACACTGGTTTGAAGAAACTCTAGTAAAATCTTTGCCATTGAAGTACTCTAAAAGCCAGAGAGATAGGCATGGAGTCTGGAAAAAAGCAAAGTATGAATGGTAGGTCTGCATGACAAGGGTGAGAAGGAGAACTAGGTTATGTAGGGTTAAATAACGTTTAAAGAAGACGGCATATGTAATTAACTCTTACCTGATTGAATGAAGAGGCTGTGATGATGGCCTCCCTTGGGTGGTCTGTGGGGAGGTGGAGAGCAGTTTCAGACGTAGATTTGCAGATGTAGTGTGAGCTTCTCTCCCTCTCACCATATGATTGTGTATTTTCCGGAACATCTGGATGCAAGTTACAGCAGCGGGTATCTGGTTTGGATGCTTGAAAGTGGTATTTCATCGCAGGGGTTATTAGTAAATGAGTGAGGGACTCATCTTTGGTGTAATGTTCCCCATGTAGTGATGTCAGCTGGTTGTGAGGGGATTATGGTGAACGGAATGTGTCTGTGGTCAACCCATGCCATTCTCGAGGCAGTGAACCCGAACCCAAAAGCAGATCCTGTTATCCCATGTCTGGACCCATTCAATAGGGTGTGGATATGTTATCTACATTAGTACAGGTTTTTTTTTGTCAGCACTGTTTAAAAAACTATTTTAACGTGTAGTGTGGGACACAAAAATATAGCATAAATATAAAATAATAAAATATTTATAAAAGATTAATTTTTTGAAGAAAGAAGTCCCTAGTCTATGCTTAAAGGGAGGCTATTATTAAAGAATAATTTATTTCCTTTTATCTGGTAAGGTATATACACCATGGTGAGATTTCTGCAGGGGTCTTGAGAAAGAGTTTGTTACTTTTGTCATCTATCTTCAGCTCTGTGTTAGATGTACTGTGTTAGATCTACTACAACCACGCACACTGGCATGTGCCTGCAGGCTTATATAATCTACGTGTGTACCAACCTCTTTGTGCTTAATTAAATGACTCTATTAATAATCTTTTACTTTCTGAAAAATTACAAAAGAATATTGTTTTAGAATAAGTCACTGATAATACCACTAAATCATTTAACACTTTCACTTCTTTTTTTGTGTGATTGTATAACTGTTAACAACATATCATAGGACCCTTGTTGCAAAACTTTTATGGAACTCATCACCACTTTGTGCCCCCCATTTCCATTGAAATTTCTGTGGTACCTGGCATTTTTATAATACCAAGTCCTTTATCACTGGTGGTTAGTCATCTACATTCTTTTCAACACTTCAAAATAATTTCCAGGGGCACCTTTTTTTTTGTCCTATTCTTTGGTCACCTTTTTTTAATGCATCCAACACACCATTGTAGGTGGAGAGCGCACTTTAATTAGGGGTGGGACATTTATTTAAAGTGGGTATGATTCTATAAGAGGCATAGTATTAAACTAATGCCATGATTTAGGCATCCTAGAATTATTTTAAACTTTTATTAAGACAACTCTTCTGCCTGATGCATCTGAATGAATACCTATTATGTTAGAGCAGGAGTGGCCTGATCCTTTCAGTGACATAATTGGAAATAAGGTTGACTTAGCATATTCTATATGCTATGTATCCTATGAAATCATGTGGCAATTATAGGAACTTACATTAGAATGTTTACAGACAGTATCTGTCACATGGGTGGTATAGTGGGATGGCAGTAAGCAGGATAATAAAGAAGAGGAGAGATGGGTAGGAGGGAGGTTCCCTGAGGGGGTGAGGTGGGTTGTTGATGCTGTGTATGGGGAGGAGGTGTGTGGAAGGTGCTTTGACAAAGAGACTGGGCTTAGTTGGGTAGGATATAGGTGGGATGAGGGGAAGCTGTGCTTTGAATTTGGTAAGAGATGCTGTAACCTGGGGGGTTGTGAGTGGAAAGGAGAGCATAAGGGAGGGATGGAGGGAGGTGTTGTGACTGGAGGAGAGAAGGTGAGATGAAATGAGGGAGATTGAGGAGGGGAGAGATTTTATAGGTGCAGGAACCAGAAGCATATTGTATCTCACTTGAGTCCTTCAGTGCCAATGCTAGCACGTGATTGGATGATAGAAGTCAGCAGAACTTCACCTCTTTTACTAAGCTAAGGGGAAATTTCCTTGCAGGGCCAGTTCACACCACAAAGACTGCGTTCCAGAGCGCTCGGCCTCTGCAGCGCAAAGGCAGCTGTCTCCCTACGATCAGGGTCAGTATGGGGCGTGGCGGTGCATTGAAGTCAATGGCACCGCAGCCACTCCCCCCACCTGCACCAGAACGTGTGGCACATCAGTGCCTGCGTTCCGTTCCAGTGCGCTCTTCAAAAATAGTGCTTGCAGCATTTTTGCAGATTGCACTGAACCGGAACGCAGGCACTAATGTGCCACAGTTCGGGTGCGGGCAATCGCACTGCGGGTGGGGGCGTGGCTACGGTGCCATTAATTTCAATGCACCACCATGCCCGCTCCCGCCCCTGAATGCAGGGAGAGATTCCAGGGGCTTTTTTAATAGTTGAAATCGATAGTTGAAATCGATGATCAATTTCAACCACAGTGGCAAAAAAATTAGAAGGAGGGTGTTGAAAAAATATTGTCTTCATCGAACAAAATTCTAACAGTGAAGGTGGTTTTCGTTCTGGTAACTCCATTCATTCCAAAATCGAAGGTAAATGAAAACTAAAATCAATTAAAATTTGGAACGACACTTGATGGCATGTTCCGACAAGACTTTTCGTATGAGTGTTTGTTTATAAATCTACATGTACGTATATCCTACAGAAAAGTTCCCAGAATAAACAGAGACAGCAATAAAAAAGTAAACCTTTATCACAGTGTAGTCAAAAAAATTGCCAACAGGAGGTCTGCTTGAAAAAAGGGCCTCTGATCATTTTGCACATTTTACCAAAAATAGACTCTGTTTTATGTGTTAAAAATGTTATTGCAGCTAAAAACATACAAAAATACTTTATCCATTACATTGTGAATATAATATATGCCATGATGTATAAAGAGATGCTGCTATAGACAGACAGCAGGGTAAACACTCTCATAAGGTTCTGTTGTTCTTAGCTCAGCTCTTCCAATCTGCCCCATCCACCTTCTTAATTAATTTTTGAAGCTTTTAATTAAAGTGTGTTTGTAATCAGCAGAGGAATTTTTTTATGTTGGATAAAGGGAGTAGGAACAGATAATTAATAGACAAACAGCTTACAATACCCCCTTGTGAGATAAACAGAACAATGACGATTGCACATGTCTTCAGCTTGTGTTACTGTAACATATGCCGGGGGGGGTTGGGTTGACAGGTTTTGTTTGCATATCCAGACTAAATAGAGTGAGGGGGATTTATCAAACCTGGAGCAGAGAGAAAAAGAGAGAGCAGCTGTGTATGGCAACCAATCAGCTTCTATCTTTCATTTTCAAGGTTTAACTGAACAAGATGAAAAGAAAAGCTGATTGGTCACTACTGGCGGCAACTGCTCCAGATCGCTCTGCTCCAGTTTTGATAAATTCCCCTCAGTGTGTTTTGTGGTGCATAGTAGTTCTAAGAGTTTGTTATAACTCTGCACTTATCGCCAGAGTACTTCATGCACCGTTGCATTGTTAAGATTTATTTCTGTTTTACTGGGCCAGTGTTTAGGTGCCAGAAACAATTTCCTTGATCTAGTTTTGTAAATAAAACCATTTGGACTAGATTTAACCCTTTAGCTGCCAAGACCTTTTTTTGCACATGTTATCATTCCTATTTTAGGCCTGAAAATCACTTAAAACCCCAAAATGTTGTATATTGTCTGAAAGCAAAGACCCTGTAGAATACAATGGTGTCACTGGCCAATTTTTACATTGCACGACATTAGCACAACTCTTTTTCAAACCCAAAAAGTTAATTAAAAATGCACTCAAGTTAATTTTAGTGCCAAAAAACACAATACTATACCCATTAGTAAAAATTATGATGTTATGATGAGTAAATTCTGTACATACCCAACATGCTCACATTAAAAATCCCATGAAATGGCAACAAAAAACAGTACCCCAAATTGTCCAAATTATTCATAGGTGATGCTTTAAAGGAGAATTATGAGGCAAGTGATTTTCACTCAGCCTCATAATCTGAGCCGACCTGTGACAATGAAACTGTCACAGGTTGGCTCAGTAGATCGGGGAGTGAGCAGACACATACCGTCGCTCGCTCACTTCTCGATCTATCCCTGCAGAGAGCTGTGACTGTCCCTCACGGCTCCCTGCAGGGATTCCCTCCCTCCCCTGTCTGATCCTCCAGAGCTGACCTCCCTGTCTGATCCTCCAGCGCCTATCCAGAGGCAGAGCTGGCACTGCCTCTGGATAGGCAGAGCCAGCTGTCAATCCCGCAGCTGATTTGATCCAGACAGTATTGTCAGGATCCATCCTGGCTGCGGCGTCTCAGTATACCGTGAGCTGTAGCTCGCGGTATACTGAGCTTTGGGTGACGGGAGAACGCTAGTTTGTGTTCTCCCGTGACCCATAGGAGAACTATGGGGAAAAGCCCTGACCCCATAGTTCTTCTTTAACCCTTTCGCTGCCACCGACATAAGGCTTACTCTGCTGCCGGCCTGTTTCAACAGACTGCCACAGGGACACTTGTATAGCCAGCTGCCGGCTTTACAATGAAAGCAATTCTGGCGGCTCAGCTCAGCTGCACCACCCCCCCCACCCGACACCCCAGCCATATTTCCTGGGCTCCTCTGCCCCTCCTACGGGCCCGGGACCAGCATGTCACGTTGCCCGTGGAAAGCTGGGGAGGAGAGCGGCACAATTTCGTTCACCGATCTCCTCCCCGCTTTATGAGACCGGGAGCGATGTAGATTACATCACTTCCGGTCTCTTAGCTGTCATTGCTCAACTTCTGAAGCCGAGCAATAAGCTATTAAAGTGCGATCTGCACTTCAATAGCTTATTTATACTGGAAAGGTGATACTAGGGGTCTTTTGGACCATTAGTGTCACCTTAAAGAGGACCTGTCACCACCAATATGCTATCACATGGGGGGGGGGGGCTTGTAAGCCCCCCTATGTGATAGCAATTAAAGTAGTAAAAAAAGTATTAAAAAATGATATTATATAAAATAGATGTAAATATAATTTTAAAAAATGTTAAAGTCCCCTGCCCCCACGATTGTGTGCGCATTCACGTAAACATGCGTTGGGTGCGCCTATGTATTAAAACGACGATCACCCTGCACAGGTTGGATATCGCCGCAGTGTTAATTTAGTCGACTAAGATCTTTCATCATAGTTTTCATCATCTGCATGAAATTACTGAAAGTAATTTAATACGACAAAAACTATGACGGAAATACATTGCAATTTTCTCAACCGGAGATTTAGTTGACTCTCAAAAAAAAAACACTTTTCCCTGAAATCTTGCGAGATTTTGCAGTTTACAGATGAGATTTTCCAGGAAGGGACTGGTGATGTAGAGTTCCCAGGATGCATCTGTGAGGCCTGGGCTACTTCACAAATGCCTCACTCAACCAGGAAAAACAGTAATTGTAAGTAAATGTAAATAATGTGTGTTTAACTAATGAACGCAAGATATTTTCATATGCAGAGCTGCATGTTGATATGATTTGTATTGAAAGGGGGTAAACTATGCATATGAAGTAAAAGTTAAGTTTGCCACCTCTTATACCCTGAGCCTTCTTAGTCGTCACTGATGTTGCCTATTATAGTAAAGGAGCAATATGGATACTTTAAGCGGACCTTTACACTGAAGAAATCTAATTCTACCAATGCATCCCTCTATGTATGATGAATAATAATAACATAGACATGTGAGGTGTAAATTGTTTTGATTTTGAAATACTTAAACTTGACTTCAGTTTGCCAAAGCAATGCACTGGGATTGCCTTGTCATCAGCAGAGCATTGCTGGGGAATCTCATCTGTTATCTCAGGAGATCTCAGGCAAAGGCATTTTCCTCCCCTGAGATGATGTGCATGGTCACATGTCCTAGTCACATGTGCCAGAAATCCAGGAAGTAAAAGGAGAGCTAGTAATCTGCCCTTAGTAAACATGGCCACACTCAGAAGACTGGGGAAGAAAAGAGAAACAAGGTATGCAAAGAATACAAAGCCTGCAATAATCTAGCAGTATGTGTGTGTAGATTGTCATTACTAAACATTTCTAAAGGTGTGCTTGTTATTTTAAAGATATGGGTAAAGTTCCGCTTTAAGGACAAGGAACAGCTGGAGTTTACATTGGTCAGTTTGGCATTTTTCACTAGGTAACTACTGTTATGTGCTCAGTTTGCATTGTCCAGGTTTGTGACTGGCCTACTTTCTTTCTTTTTTCATAAACTTTTAGTTCTTCCATTAACAACTGAAAGTGCTATGAAGGTAAAGGTATAAGAACTACTGTAGCCAAGATGACCATACAAATTATCCATATAGCACCTTGTTAAGGAAAAACAACCTCTGTTCACAATAAGCTGTTTTGAAAGGTTTTTTAGAAGAGAAGAGTTACAAAGTAAAAGTAAAGATTAAAAAGACTAGAAAGGAGATTAGCGAAGCCCATGGAGGTCTGTCATTTGATTGCCATAATCTAGCATCTTCACAGAGACACAACTTTATTAAGAAAGTTCTAATGTAGGGCTTCCTTCAATATATTTTTCATATTAACTCATTAAAAATGTGTACAAGCCAAACATCAAAATATCCCTTCACTTTAATGAGGGCAATTTCCCTAATGCGGTTCTGTTTGGAATCCCCGGTATAAATAGACCAACAATCCCCACTTCCTTCCCTGTTTGAGGACTCTACAAACACTTAACCACACTATATGCGAATATGGCCGCTATGAATCATAAATCCCCAACAAAAAATTTGATGAAAACATGCAATACTCTACTAGAAACACACACTAAATATATTGTTTAAAAATAGCATCACCATGGTGTAACTTAAAAATCCCCACCGTGAGGAATCCAGAAACTGAAAATCTATTTTTCTCAAGGTTCAACTTGTACACTCGTCCCACAACAAATGGAGAGCTCCTATCAGGAAAAGAGGTAAATATCGCACAAATGTTTTAGCCTCGATAATTCCATTGTATTTCCTGGAGCCTGTCACGCTTGCTGTAGTTGCAAGTATGGGATCACAACTGCGGAGTGTAGCAGTAGATTGGTGGGTGGAGACGGCTTCTCAGGTTCGAGTCCCAGGCGTCACTCCCAATCTTTAACGGGGAGTTTGGGACTCTAGCATCATAGCCGTAGGTAACAGAAAACAAGTTAAATGCAGAGCTATTGGGTCATAGCCTATTTTACTACTAACTGGAAACAGGTGGTACGTTTGCAGATGTACAGGTAGCAAATTGACACCTCTGATATGCCAGGGATCTCCCCAAGAGGAACAGTTCAGTTAAATCAATACAGTCTGTATCCACACACGTGTTAAAGAGCAAAAGCTCTGGTTTCAGGCTTTCCCGGAGAGGTACTTGCGTTTTGGTGCTTCAGTTTGAGAAACAAGGAGCGGGTCCACAGGCTGGTCAATAGGAGTCCTTCCCAGGCAGATCTGAATGTCTCAGAGGCTTTGGAGAGGTTTGGTTCAGGCGTCAGGAGGCAGCAGGCGTTCTGACTCTAATAGTGGAACGCCATGCTGCCTCAGCTGGGGTTTTAAATAGCCCACGGATGTGGGAGGAGTCAGTCGCCGGAACTAATGGCTTCTGCGTTCCACCATGGAACGCAAATCGGCCGTCCCTGCACTTGGGGAGACCTGAGCGGTCTGACCCCTCGGGACTCCTTACAGAGCCAGAAAAGGTAATCATCTTGGGTTATCTGTCCACATGTGCTCCTCTTCAAAGACACCAATCAAAAGAACAACTTTTCCAAAATCATTATAGACACGGCAGTTGTATCCATAGAAAACCTGCCATAAAGGTCCATCTATTAAAATAAGGTGCATACAAATTACCAGAGGCAAACTTGTTAAGTATTGCACAGTTCCTTATTCATAATTGTAAAGTGCAAATTAGGAGCTCAACAAAAGCATGAATTCAAATAGTACATAGTTAATTAATCCTTTCAGATGTCATAATAATTTCTCACCCCGTTCCTGTATATACAATCCATCAGCAAGTTAAATAATCCCAGAAAGAGTGAGGATATACCTATCGGATGCTCTCCTTAAGTTCAATCACTTCTGTTAGACATGATCCCTCTATAGGAAACCACAAGATGTGGGGTTGGCTTGAAACCTGACTGGTTTCACCTGGCACAGCAGGCTACATCAGAGGTATAGCTTGGACATTAGAGCCGAACTCAACAATTATAAGAAACATTATTTTCTGCTATTGTCAGAAATACTCATCAGCGATAATTATGACTCATAGCCTGAAATGCCTCTCTGTACAATATTAGGACACCAAATCTCTAAACAGTAAAACCTTCCAAAGACATTGTCTCTAATAACATCTCCTGCAAAGTCATTACAGCCAGCAGACCTGTCATTATACTAAAATTAGCATATAAGCACTTAACATTGTCATTTAACCAATAGTGTAGCATATAATAATCATTTTTCTTTATCAACCTTCATTTGTAATGGTTTTAAAAGAAACAGGATGTATGCACAATGGACAGAAACTGTACTGGACAGTGAAAGAAAGAAAGGTAACAACTTTTTGGGGGAAATCTTTATCACAGTGGGGCTCCAGGCAAAATATTTTCTTACAGGTCTATTCACAAAAGGGTGAAGAGTTTAGAGAAGGCCGGTGAAGTGAACAATATAGCAAAATTCTCCAATTTAGCTCACTTTCCAGTTCAGCTACATTGTCCTAGATTGTTCACTTCTCCGGCCTTCTCCAAGCTCTTCACCCTTTTGGAATAGCTCTGTTAGTCTCAGGTAGAATGTGGAAGGTTTAGAGCTTCTGTAACATTATTTTATGGTCCTTGTCCCTGCTAGGAAGAATTACCATCACTTCTTGACATAAAGAGCAACGGGGAATCCAAAATGTAACATATGTCACTAGAACATGGGCAAGAGAATCTTTCAGCAGAGACACAAGTGCCAAAGACAACTTTTTAATTTTGAATTTCCCCCCATTGTAACTTCTCTTCTAATTTATGGCATGCTGTCATCAGAAAATCTCCCTACTCTGACACAGCAGTGAAAAATAGAATTTTCCTTAATCTATTCAAAAGCAAAAAAAATGTCTTGAGTTCCCATTGACTTTGTAAGTCAGAACAGAAATTAAATCTGATCCCAAGATTTCAAAAGTTAATCCTTGCATTGTGGGGGTGCAAAGGTTAACGTTTGAAAATTCTGCTTATTTTGGTCTAGGGAATGGAATAAGAAAGATACTCATCCGATTCTCAATTCTGCAGTGGTGACCGCTCACCTCTCTCTCCTTCCTCTCCAGCTGTGGTATGTCCCTCTGTGACCTCACATCTAATGCAAGAGAATGGCATGTGATGACGTCAGCAGGTCTTAGACCGCCAGAACCAGAGGAGGAGAGGCTGTGGGAACCGGTCTTCCAGCCAGATGGAACAGAAGATCAGGTAGATAGATTTTCTTTATTTGGGCCCCTAGACCAAAATGAGCAGTGCACCCTCTGTAGTGCAAGGGTAGCTCCATTGCAAGAGTTAACTTTTGAAAATGCTTCAGTTCTTTAATTAATTGGCATCTAACAAATCATAAAATCTTCATATATAGTAGAAATATTGTGAAAGTGATCATTTCCTAGAGTCCTTTTGTCTTCAAACAGGATCATCTCTTGCTCACAGAATGAATTGCAATAAATCCTCAGGAAAGCAAACCTGATATAAAAAGGGCAAATATTACCAATGGGTTGATCTATGATATCATTTCTAAATATATTATTTTGTCTTTTGTGGGTTA
This sequence comes from Nanorana parkeri, assembly GCF_000935625.1. Lineage (NCBI taxonomy): Eukaryota > Metazoa > Chordata > Amphibia > Anura > Dicroglossidae > Nanorana > Nanorana parkeri. Next base: position 52,741 of record NW_017309532.1, read on the forward strand.
TGTGACATGACTAATTCTTTGTTTCAAAGTCCATATGTCTTATATTAGATATTCCTTGTCAGGTTTATGTAATGTGACCTAAACTATTGTAGCATAATTGGAATATCTCTGAATAATACTTTGTGATAATAGTATGATATCTTCTATTCAGTTAGTGCTAATCCTGTTATAGGATGACTGGTATGTTTATATCTGATATCAAACATCTGATTCCTAAATAAACAGATTAAAAATAATAATGCTTCAATAATGTGAATTTCCAGGGTCTGAATAGGTTGTGTGTTAAACGTAAGGCAGGATTATCTTTCCCTGCAGTGATTTTATTATTTTTATTGGTCCTTTCCCCACCACTACCCTATTATTGAGCAGGAGCTGAACTCTCTCATTCTGCTCTCTATTCCTTTTAGCATGCCCATCACACTGCAGTATACCTGATTGGCTCCTTGTGCTGCTTCTCCTCCAGCCTCCCTCTACAGAGGTTGATACTAGTCATATTCAGGGGCTTACATTTAAAAAGTGCCGTTCATGATTAATTTTTAGATTACAAAACTGCATTAGTGTCCATTATATCAGCCTGGAGTTCAGCTTTAGCTACTGCTGGTTTAGCAGTTATTTGTCTCAGCGCCTTTTTAAAATGGAGCCCCGTCTCAATGCATGCAGCAAGTCCTGGTAAGGTTTAATGCTGGAACTGTCGGCTGTCACTGACAGCCTTGATTCAGCAGTTATCAGTCAGCTCCTGGGTTTTTGTTGTTGCTATAGAGTGCATAATATGATTGCTGTGTAATAGAACAGTACAATACAATGCATTGCTACCCCTGCACTGCAAGAGTTAGGCGCTCATTTTTGTCTAGGGCAGTGGTGGCGAACCTTGGCACTCCAGCTGTTCCAAAACTACAAATCCCAACATGCATCTGCCTCCGGGAGTTATGTCTGTGCCTGTCAGAGCCTTGCAATGCCTCATGGGACTTGTAGTTCCAAAACAGCTGGAGTGCCAAGGTTCGCCACCACTGGTCTAGGGGATAAAAGTAAAGCAATTTTACTTATTTGCTCCAACTGGCTCCCTCTGGGTTGCTTGCTAGACCCGTTCCTGCAGCCTCTTCTCCCCGCTGATGTCATCATATCTAATGCAGGTTCCATAGACCTGCAGTAGATATCTGAATAACGAGGGGCATTCCACCAGCCAGAGTAGATGGGGAGAAGAAAGCTGACTGCCAATAGAGTGTGGGATCAGGTAAGTAAATCTGCTTTACTCCAGTTCCCTAGACAAAAGCAAGCACTAAACCCTTGAAATGGGGAGGTAGCCCGTACTTCAAGGGGGCCCACTGCCACACTTCAATCCCTCTGTCAAGTGTTCCACTGGCTTCCAGTCAACCAAAGAACAAATTAAAAATATTAACAACCACTTACAAAAAGCCATCCACAACTCTGCCCCCAGCTATATCTCTAAGCTTGTCTCACAGTATCACCCTAACCATCTCCTACGCTCCTCCATACACCTCCTGCTCTCTAACTCCCTCCTCAGCTCCTCCCATGCTTGCCTCCAGGATTTCTTTAGAGTCTCTCCCATCCTCTGGAACTCCCTACCCCAACCTGTCTGGCTATCTCCTACCATGTCTGCCTTTAGGCAATCCCTGAATACTCATCTCTTCAGGGAAGCCTATCCCACCTCAACCTATTCACTGAACTATCACTTTCTCAAACATATCATTCCCACAGCTGCCTCTTCTTCTATCCCTTGCCCCTCCCTTTTAGATTGTAAGCCCTCACGGGCAGGGCCCCTTCTAACCATTGTGTTTTGTTACTGTATTGTCTTCCTTATATTGTAAAGAGCTGCACTATATAAATCCTGTATAATAATAATAGAAATAATAATAATAATAATAATAATAAAAATATTATCCCCAATTGAAGGGTAGTTTTTTTTATTTGCCCAGAGATAGGCTTTAAAAAGGACATGGTCTCTTCACTGGACCTTGCCTATTGTGATGATAGGGTCTCTTTAAAGTGCAAATGGACCCTCTAATTTAACTGTCTCAAAAAAAGTTACTTTTAAGACATGTCCGCTATCAAACGTGAACTTTTAATCCCTCAAATTGCTGGTGTCATAGCTGATCACATGTGCAGCACCATGTCAACTGCAATCCAAATAAAGGCAAGTTGGCACCTTGGCTGTAAAGGATAGGAGAGTGTATTCTGCTTTAAGTAATTAGGAACTATAGTTGTCTAGATGCAGTTTATTAAATTCTGCATCCTGTTTGTGGGGCTAGCTTAATTTCGCTCAACCTCTAGTCACTCCCTGGTTTTCCCTAGTTTATTGTTGAATCATCTGGTGCACATGTTCCTAGCTAAAATATTATTCCACAGCCACATGCTTACGTCTTAATCTTCTGATTATATGATTGACTAGTTTGCATTTTCTGACAACTGCAAATATAAAAGGCACAATTCATTTGTGAATTGGGCACTGCGGGTGCCTTGCTATCTGTTTATATTGCTAATACATTATACAGAGCACTTATAAAAAGAGAGAGAGCAAAAAAAAAAAAAACATCACACAGTTCTGTCTATGAAACCATGATGGAAAAGAAGTTACATTTAATTAGTCATCATAATTTACTGCCTTATATTGCTGCCCAACAATTTTATTGATCTTTTATTCGTGTAATCTGCTCCACAATTTATTAGGCCTTTTTATAATGGGATAATAATTAACCTTTTTTTTTCCCTTTATACACTCACAGAAAAGAAGAGAATGGGAACAAAATAGGGGAGAGAATGCAAAAAAATAAATGTGTGCTGCTCGAACAAATGGAATATTATTCTGAAAGAAATATATAAAAAAAATCAGTTCTGGGTAGATGCCAGTGAATAGAAATGGGAACAGACGACCAGCACATTATACAGTATATGGGCACTAAATATAACAAATATAGATATAAAGGAATGATGTTATAACATCACCAATACAACACATGAGCAATATACAGTCAATAAAACATTTTCCAACTGCACATGTGTCATAACAACATATACACAAATATACAACCAATGTTGAAGAGAAGATTACCCAGAATAGAACCCAGATAGTGGCAGGAGGGAATGAGGTCTCAAAATGATGCTGTGAGTTGTTTAATTGAAGAAGTGGGTCACCCCAAAACATAATTTAAGGTCTAATTCCCTTCAGCCTCTATTTGTGTGCTTTTTGGATGTTCTTTTCCTTCCTGTTGGTTATGTATTTATGTTTATATTTCTATGATGCATATACATTTGGAAAATATCTAAGCGACAGCACATTGCTCATATGCTGCGTTGCCAGCATAATTGCCACCTGTTCGGGGGGGGTGATATGATGCCAGTGGTTTTGCTCTGGGGGAGGTGAGTAAGATGGAGTGCTGCTGGTGCACCCTAATGGTGCTCTGGCTGGTGTGCTGGTGGTGCACTGTCCAGCTCTGTCCAACGTTACTGATTGCCAGGAGCTGAGAAGGACACCAATCAGAGCGTCCTAGGTTGCTAGGAGCTGGGAGGGGAGATGTGTATGGCTATTACACATGCTTCTGCCTGGATCTTATCAACCTGGGAAGGGGAGAGGCAGTGCCACGTACACGTGACCCAAAAAGATTCCACCTTTAGACAACAGCTTCATGCTGCCTCATTAAACCCTTTATATCATTATGTATTAGCAAAAATGTGTATATACTGTGTAGCGTGCTAGTCCTGTGTTCTTTGTTGATCACGCGGGTAAGGTGCACCACCAAAATCCCCCCCAACCCCTCAAAAAAACCCTGACACCACCACCCCCCCCTTAAAATGCACCACCATCACACCCAGGCCTCAGGCAGTGAAAAGTATAGGGATGACCCTAGATATCTCTATTTATTGTTGATGCCAGTAAATTGAATCATATGTTGGCTAATAAACACTCAGTAAGGGGGAGGCTTGTTCACCAGCAAGGTGATTTACAGCGAAGAAACAAGAGTTACTGAATAATACCATCTTAGCACGTTTGTGTGCATATTCTGTAATGCCTACGTAAGACTAACACTAACCATGAAGAAACTAATGTAACCACTTCAGTACTGGTATATTAAACTCCCTTCATTACAAGGCCGTTTTTCATTTTTGACTGACAATTACTCCGTCACACCACACTGCACCCAAAACAATTTTATATTATTTTTTTTAGAAGATACAGCTTTCTTTCTGTGGTATTTAATAACTGTTTTTTTTCACTATAAAAAGACTAAAACATAAAAAAAAAAAAACTGATGTGAATGTGCAGCTATGTAAATTGTCGGCACTATATATATACCAATACTAAATAAACATTTCCATTACTTTCTATTATAAAACATAGCAAATTAAAAAGCCAGGACAGTATCAAAACCCCCAAAATTGCCCCTTTTTGAAAAGTAGACACCCCGAGGTGACCTAATTTTTTTGCTGCAATGTTATGAAAATTAAGAAACATACCGGTACTAAGGGGGTTAAAATATGGCACTTAGTAATGCTGTACTAGATGCATTATATGTACAGGTCATACACAGGGGGATGCAGAGGTAAAGGGGTTAATGTACAGGTCACATACAGTAGGAGGGTGGAGATCAGTGGCGTAACCAGAGTTCTGGGCGCCCGGGGCAGAATTTTTTTTCGCCCCCCCCCATTATATAAACAACCACTGGAACTGTACCCTGCACCTCCCCCCCACACACACATGTTTTTATTTTAATTTTTCAAATTTTAATATTTTATTTTTTTTGAAACTTTTTAATTTTTTTAAATCAATTTTTATTTATTAATTAATTTTTTATTAAATATTTTTATTTTTTACTTTACTTTTAGGGGCTTCGGGGAAATATTGGGGGTCTAAACAGACCCCTGATATTTCCCTTTAAAAATAGAAAAAGAGATTGAGGACACAGAGTCCTCAATCTCTTTTTCTGTGTCCCCTGTTATCAATGAACAGGAATCCTTTATGAGTGTTCCTGTTCATTGATAACATGGTATGTTTACTATAACTACAATTATGAATGAACAGGAGGGGATATAGATCACTCCCATTCATTCATAATTGAGGATATAGTATACATACCAGGTCCTCAATTATGTACAAACACTCAGCGATCACTGATCGCTGAGTGCTTGTACCCGTTCTCCTTTCTGACACACACTGTCACAGGAGGCTGCAAGAGGAGAGCCCAGCCTCCTGTGACGGCGCTGGCTGTCTCCGCCCCCACACCGCTCTGCTGCATTGTGATAGGCGGCCGAGCGGTGTTGGAGGAAAGACACCGGCCGCTCACAGCGCTCGTCCCGCAGCGCTCGGCCGGCTGTCATTTTCTCTCTGATTCCTTTCATCCCTGCTGGGCACTGCTCTGTGTCCCAGCGGGGATGAAAGGAATCACGGCCGCGCCGACAAAACGGCAGGAAAATGTCACTTTCGGCATTTAGCCGAAAGTGACATTTTCTGCCGGCGCCCCCCCTTCACTTTTCGCCCGGGGCCCGCGCCCCTGCTGCACCCCCGGTTGTTACGCCACTGGTGGAGATGAAGGGTTTAATGTATAGATGTGCAGGATAAGGGAGGTGAAGGGGTTAATATACAGATCACAGCTGAGATAGAATAGAGCTAACATATACTGTAGAGGAGAGGGGTTAAAGAATTGAAAATGTTTACATTCCTTTTTAATTTTTGCTGCTGCAGCTTGGTTTAACTAGGAACTAATGAAGGTTGGAATAAAGGAAAGATTAATTCATTTATTAGTTCCCTGCCTCTGTTGTAAAAGGAACAGGAGGGCTGAGCAAGGTAAACATTGCCATGTAATGACGGCGGGAGCAACTGCTTATGTACATGCTGGGCTTGTGCAAACAGAAGATTCCTGAAGGACATACATGTACATCCTTGCAGAACAATAGGGCTGTGGACCATCTGCATATGTAAAGTGGGAGTGGCACCAAAGTTCCAGTCAAAAATAATCCCTAATTGTTTGGCACAAGGGGTTCTATGGGGGAAGCTGTGCTGTTGTAAATTTCAAAGTTTTTTCCTTTTCTTTGTGTAACTTGTTAAAATTATTTGATTTAAAAAACTCCTTAAAAAGAATAGCTTCATAAAAGATAGAATAAAAAAAATGCTGTAATACACCCCTTCGATCCAGAGATTTAACCCGCAGCACTTTCTTTCCACCACTAGATGTCCTCAGTTCTCCGGGGTGAATTGCAGTTAGTGTCTCTCAGTCCATTCCTCTGAATGATAGGCTGTCATAGACCCACCCCCTGCGGCCAAAGCCTGCAGTTCTGCCTTAAAGCCCAACTCCAGTCATAATTTGTTTTTTTTGCTTTTGGATAAATCAGGGAGAGGCTAGAACACTTATTCTAGTAAGTTTTTAGTACTCAAAAAAGAGAGGAAACTACTTGACATGGAGAGAGATCCTCCAAGAGTATCTATATTTATATATATTTATATCTCAATATATGATGATGAATGTAAAACTGAAATAACAAAGCCTTTAACCAGTCGACATCCGCGGTGTTAAACCCCCTTCCCATCCAGGCCATTTTTCAGTATTCAGCGCTGCGGTACTTTGACTGACATTTATTCTGTCATGCAACGCTGTACTGAAATGAATTTTATACCCTTTTTTGGGGACTGATAGAGCTTTCTTTTGGTGGTATTTATTCACCACTGGGGTTTTTATTTTTTACTATA
>NW_017309532.1:59544-61740 GCF_000935625.1 Nanorana parkeri
GGTCTCTAGGACCCCTAATGTCACCTGTGGACCCCAAAAGAAGCTGATGAAGCAGAGGTCTGCTTCATCAGCTTCTTTTCTCTTGCTATAGCAGCCAGATGACTGACAGGTGAATGCGGAAGTGATGTGATACACATCACTTCTGCATTCACAGCCGGAGGGAGAACAGCAAGGAGCTGATCTCCCGTCCTCCTCCTCCTGACGCCCTCCGAGCCGGTCCCGGGCGAAAAAACGAGCACATATAGACGATTGGCGGGCTATGGAGCCGCCAATCGTCTATATGTGAAACACCCGGTAACGGGTGTTTGCATTGGTCGGGTCTTTTCTGCCCGTGCGTGCCCGCTAGGGGGCGTGCGCGAGAAGAAAAAAAATGCCGTCTGGAGACGGCAACCCGCCAATGCAGCAGTGCCGTCCGTCCGTTTTTTTACAACTGGCGGACGGCAAGTGGTTAATGTTTCCTACTAATAAATAACATCTCAATCATCAAAAAGGATGTGGTTGGTATCAATACATCATTGTAACTAAATACACATTTCAATATTAAAATGTGATATTTGGAATGTGTATTTTGTTACAATGATAAATAGATACCAGCCACATTGTTTTTTTTTTTTTAAAGATTAAGAGTTTATTGAACAGAACAAGACACTTGTCATCAGTTGTTTGGTTACATGTGATTGTACATTACAGGGACAAGGTATTACATAGCAAAAATATAAACCAGAGATGTAATAAGAGCAATTTTTTCCATGAAAATAAAATCTATAAGTTACATTACAGTGCAAAAGGGAGATGCCCCGAGGCTCATCAGGTAGAGGGTGTAGGAAGTGGGGGAAGGAGGCACATGTAAGTGAATGAGCTCTCCGGCTCTTCAGTCGCGGTAGAGTAGCGTGATGTGCATGCACGCTTCTGGGATCTACGGATCAGTTGGAGGCTATTAACCTGAAAGGTGTATAGCTCCCTAACGGTGGTGTTTTCAGAGCGCGTTTATGAGCATCACTTGTGGCTGTGCAACTGCGTTGTGGATGAGGAGTCCAGTAAAGCGATGAGCCCCTGAGATCGGTAAGAGCGGTGAGCAGCACCCAAAATAAGAGAAATAGGAGAGATGAATGAGGAAAGGGGAAAAAGAAGGAGAAAGCTGGGGGATGGGAAGAGCAGAGGTAAGGGTGTAGAGGGGGGTGTGGGGTAGGGGGAAGCCTGCCTGGAAGGTACCGTGCCCTAATGGGTAGAGGAAGGAGCGATCCACGCCCTAGGGAGGGGGCGGGGGCGTTGGGGATGTTACTCTAGGCATGTGTCCGCCTGGAGGATCCAGGGCGTCCATATCGCTGCGAATTGGGGATATCTGTCATATAGTTACACACCAAATCAGTGTGGGTGAGAAAGGGGAACCGATATAGGTTAAACCATTCAGGATCTAACAAACAATGTAGTCTATCCTATCATAACAGGGTTCGGCAGTTGTAGTTATCAATAACCATTTTAAACCATGTGCAGGGTAAAACTAGTTGCAACTGACAAAAAAATAAAAAATAAAATATAAACTATAAACAAAACACAAGGAGATAAAGGGGTTAAAGGGAAAACCTGTGTCCAATGGAGAAGAGACTGTGGGTCATCACGGAGTCCAGGGGGGAAGCCACATTGTTTTTGATGATTGAGATGTTTATTATTGGTATATAGGAAACATTAAAAGGTTTTTATTGCTGTCTTTGTTACCTATTAATATGATTTCTGCTCATTTCCTATTACAGCAACAGGGTTTCAGGCTCCATTCACACCGCGCTAAACATAAAAAACAAACATTCCAATGTGCATTGTTTAAAGGAGAACTATGGGGTTAAGGCTTTTCCCCATAGTTCTCCTTAGGGTAACAGGAGGACACAAACTAGTGTCCTCCCGTCACCCTAAGCTCAGTATACCGCGAGGGGGGAATCCAGCCCCTCCCCTGTCACGGCTCTCTGCTCTCTGATAGAGAGGTGAGTGAACGCCAGTATGTGTTCGCTCACCTCCCAATTTACTGAGCCGACCTGTGCCAGTCTCATTGTCACAGGTCGGCTAGAACTATGAGGTGAGTGAAAAGCACTCACCTCATAGTTCTCCTTTAAACTATTGCGGCGTCTGCGCGGTACGAAACTGTGCGTCCGCAAAATAGTCTAAAGTAGAAAAACGTCTTTTATTGACGCATCATGCAACAAT
>NW_017309533.1:0-11337 GCF_000935625.1 Nanorana parkeri
ACACACACACACACACACACACACACACACACACAATCAGGAAAGATACGCACAGTCATGGCAGACACACACACTTTAAGCAGACGGAGACAGTGTCAAGGCAGACAACCACATACAAAGTCAGGGCTCATACATGCACAATCAGGGAAGAGACACACACACACACATTCACCACAGGCACACCGTTAGGGCAAAGATTATAGATCGTCACCAGCACACCATACTGAAAAGTCAAGGTAGGACCTTTATTCATCTTACTTTTTATGGGTGGCGAATGTCTTACCTTTTACTTTACAGTATGGTGTGCTGGTGATGATCTATAATCTTTGACGTCTGCTGTGATGGTGCCAACCATTATTTCACCATAGCACCTGCTGGACATGGTCTATTGCTGTATGGAGATGATTCACTGCATCTTAAGGTGGCCATACACTGTACAACCATCGCAAGACCTTAGTCTTGCGATGGTTGTACAGGGATTAAAAAAACGTACGATCTGACTATCTTGGACAGGCAGATCGCACTCTCGATCATCGCAAGCCCGCCCCCCTGAGGGGCGGGCTTCCGATGACCGCAATGCTGAATGGGCAGTGTGCGCGTGCACACACCGGCCCGTTTGGCATTTGTCTTCCGAGCACCGTTCTAACCAGCCGAGAATCGTACGATTCCCGGCTGGTTTTCGAACATGCTGGTTCAACGGAAGACGTGCGACCGTACAGTAGAAACGCCAAAAGATGTCACCAGCACTCCAAAAGTAGATTCAATATATTTTTATGACAACGGTCATTCAAAATCACAAGTACTTTCGGGGCCACGTTGGGTCCCCGTCATCAGACATCATCTCCTAGGAGATCCGGTAAGGAGTGCAGGAAGATACACACAATTTCGTACAGTAGAAACGGTCGCACGTCTCCGTTCACACTGATTTCCCGCGATTCTCGTACGAGAATCGAGCAGTGTATGGGCACCTTTAGGCATAGGGCACAGAGACACAGTTAGGGCAGACAGACAGAAACACACACTGTTAGGGCAGACACGGGGCTACAGGCACATAGTGTCATCTCACACACCCGTAGGAGGAGGAGAACATGGGTCTTTAAAAAATGACAAGAGACAACGTAACACTGTGGCCAGAATGTTCATACAATAATCTTTGATGGACAATGTGCTAACATTACAATATAAAGCCCCATTTACACCTGCCATCTCTCTCTCTCTCTCTCTCTCTTTGCCTTCTCTCCCTCCCTCAACCAACTAACCGATAATGAGAATAGTTGCCAACAATTCTCAATCGATTATCGATTTAATCGATTAGCTGTTGCAGCCCAACAGAAATGCAACACGCATTGCCGGAACGCCATGGTGTAAAATCGGGCCTTACTGGAGTTTATGCAGTATGCTGCCGTCCTGAAGGCTATGCTAATTTTTTTATGATGTGCATTTGGCCCGAAAGCACCCAGCTGTGTGACTTTGACATAGCCATAATGTTATACTGTCACCTACCATGTTTGTGAAGCCTTAATACCATTTTGTTTTTAATATGAAGGTGTGCTGTCAAAAAAAAAAAAAATAGTTTGAGTTCTACCTAATATTCCAACCAGACCCGTATCCACGTATGCAGCCTGGGTGGCCAGTAATGGAAGAAAGGTTGGGTACTTGATAAATAATGTAGCATTTAGTTCATACCGAAGTTGCCAATGTCAGGGCTTTTACATCTAATTTGGGGCTCTGGCTTATGCTGGCCATACACCTATAGATTATCTGCAGATTTTCTATGGTGAGATGGAAAAAGTGCAACAGATTCCTCCATCTACGGTAAACTTTGTGGATGGAGGAATCTCCCACTGGGCCAAACTTTAGTATCTTGCTAGTCGGACACGCTGGCTGTCAAAATACCTGAACAATCTGATTGGATGCAGGCATTGTTCAGATATTTTGAGAGCCAGCGGTCCCAGTGGGAGATTCCTCCATCCACAAAGTTTACCGTAGATGGAGGAATCTGTTGCACTTTTTCCATCTCACCATAGAAAATCTGCAGATAATCTATAGGTGCATGGCCAGCTTAAGTAGGCACCATGAAATACGGTCACTAAATGTTCATTTTACAGTTGAAAATGTTCCTTTAAAAAGTTTTACATTTCATCTTTGCCCTGTATTTTATTAAATATATAGGGTGAGATGTTCATCTGACTGGAGAACCACCGTTTGCTGAACTTGTATGCCACAATCAATCTACCCATGCATTCTAAGCCAGATGACTAGTTAATGCTTAACTTTTTTGGCTAAGCTTGTAATGTGTGTGAAATACATGTGGGCTGTTACTAAGGGGAGAAATGCACAAACACTGAAGGCAATGTGGTGTTAATGTAAGCAGCTATACTGGGATCTTTTACAGGCAAACACAAAGTCCAACAAGAGCTGGAAATCAGATCAAATAAAAGGGAAATTGGCCACCTGTAAATCAGTAAAATAATTAAATGCTGCTTGCACAATAATGTGGAGCACTATCAATGTTCCTAGTAAGGGCACAATTATGCATTTTTTGCTAAAAAGGAACAAGAAACAAGTTGATTGTTTATGCTTACAACCAAGCTTGAAGCACAGTATCGCAGTAATAAGTCCAAAAATGGGCAGTCTACCTCTGAAGTAGCCAGATTCATTCACCAAGCTTCAAAGGGCACCTCACTACAGTCCTGCCCTACTTTTGTAGCATTTTACAAGAGATTTCTGTGAGTCCAAGCTCAAATGGGTAGAAGCAGGTTAACCCCACTCATGCTAGCTTAGCACATGTTCCTTTAATTGGGATGTGTGGCACTGCACACAGTAGCCTTCAACGCCAAACATGACAAAATGTATCTAACATTGACCAGACACCACTCGTTCATACGAGTCTCCTTGTCTATAGTTCACTTCATGGGAACGCAGCCTTTTAGCATATTTTAGATGAAGTGATTAACTAGCTGTGAATAATATTTACAATGTTACTAAGAGTTTAAAAGCATGTTTTGCATTTATAGTTAAATTACTGTATATATGTACATGGCGATAACCATACTTGCTTTACACAGGTTTTGCTTACTGCGTTACTGTGCTATACAGTGGGTGTGCTCTACTGTTCATCCTCACAATGCAAGTCTATAGCTTTGCAGAGTGACTGGAAACAATTTACCCCCGGTGTGGATGATCCCAATAGTGATGAGCTGGGGCTTGGTACAAACCCACCTAATCTGAGTTCACCCAAGCCTGCTCAAAACTGTGACCGACGCCTCCCCTCTCCCGGGCCAAATCAGTTCCAGCAGTGGATTTCCCCACTCCTTTGTTATGTGGAGCTGAAAGAACTGGGCTTGCACAAAGTCCCAGCTCATAACTAGATCTCAATAGTTGTTTAGAAGGCAAGCAGAAGTGCAAAATATAGAACAGAGAGCAAGTAAAAATGTGAAAGTTGAATAAAAATGGTAGATGGTGTAACAAGAACTCAAAATATACATCACTGAAAATACACTAGTGGTTTTTTTTTTAAACATAGAACTAGAGCAAACAGTTAAAAAAGTGGTAAAACTTTGACAAATATAACATGTATGGGGAATATTTATCTCCCTCCCCAGAAATTGCTAATTTTGCCATGTTCCCCAACTGTACAAAAGTCACAAATGTTGAGACTTTTATCTCTGCATCTCCTCAACATATAAATGTTTTGGAAATGGGCTACCACTCCTCCCCTATCACTGGGCCTGAATCGTAATTTAGATGCGGAAGGAAAAACTTTTGGTGATACAAACACCTTACATAAATTTGGAGCACATTGGCTTATCTGGTCCCATTTCTTTAATTCAACTAGCTTGAGAAATGAACTCTGAACCTTACAAATAGATACTTACCTGATGCCTAGAACAGTTTTTAATGTTAGGTTACTCTGACCTCCATGTCTAACTTGAACATGTAGTCTAGGGCTTCTTAAAGACCTCTCATCTCCATTATCTCTTAATCTCACAGTTGTGAATGTACTTCCTGATCATACAAATGCACTTTTGTACATTTTATAGAAATGTTGCCAACTCTAGACTATGTCCTATATTTAGGGCCTCGTATTACAACTGTACTTGCACTTTATATTGTATGTTTTATTTTCAACCTTTTTCCAGAACAATAAAGACATATTTAACCATAAAAAGTGGTAAAACAGGGGGCACATTTTTTTTTTTTTGTATCATCAACAGTGTACATATAAATAATAGTTGCTTGGTTGTCATTTTCTGCAAGGGGGGGGGGGCACTTGAATTTCTTAGGGATGTGTTGCTATGAGTGCCTATGTGTTTCAAGTAAAGTACTTGCAAAAAATAAAATAACTGAGCGGCCAATGGTTACACTATGGGCATGAGATCACTCTATGTAAAAATATGTTACAATAGTTTGGATTTAGAACAGTTTTTGTTAAACTGTTAATTTGATTTATTTTTTTAGATGCACACAACACATAGAATATGAAAACTGTTTAAAAAATATATACACACGCTACAATCACATTGAAAACAAACAAAAATGTTCCAACATGCCAAACGGTCTGCTCTTTTGATTGAAACTTCGATTAAAAGAAATTTAAAAAAATGCCCATGCCTTTTTTCATAGAAATGAAATTGCTTAGTAATGAGGACATTTGACACTGTTCAGTATTAAGCGTAAATGCTCAACATTTACGTGCCTATAAGGTTTTCATTCCCCAAACCTAACCCTTCTCCTCAAACATGCACGCAAAAATAAACCTATTTGCTTGCCGGTTTCACATACTAATTCACACATAGCAACATTGGAACTAGTGCACTGATAAGTTCTCCAACTTTTTGTTTGAGGAGAAGGCTCTATCCATTTGCAAAACTGGAAAGCACATGCCCTTAAAGTGGACAACCTTGTTCCAGAAATTTCTCCTAATTTACCCCATGTTACTCATTTAGTTACCCCTCTGCTCTTGTTGAGAAAGCAATCCCGGGTAGTGAAAGAAGGAAGGAGATTGCAAGTTTAGAACTTTTTGACAAATCTAGCCATGGGTCTCTTGAAGAAAGAAGGGCAACTCTTGTGGTGATGTCTTTGGTATGTGAGGATATATTTTCGGATAGCTCATTACCAGGCTGGTGGCCTTTAAAAAGAGATCTTACTTGATCAAATTTGATCAAGGACACCAGCCAGCATACCTGGACCCTTTGTTTTCATTTAGCTGCCAGCTGAGGAAATGTAATTTGTGGCGAGAGAGGATCATCGTCGTGGGCTGTCATTCCTCATGATTTACAATGCATCAAGTTTATTGCTGATGAATTTACACCATAAGATTTATTTGTTCCATAAAAGGACAGGGTGTAACAGACATAAGCTTCAGACTCACCGGACCTAGTTGGCATATCAGTGTAGATCCACTTGTGAGGCAGCCGATAGTAACTGAAGTAGCAGATGACCAAGGATGAATATAACTCCTCAATAGGAGAGACACCGGCCATACTCCTGAACTCCTCAGGTTCCAGAAAACTACAAGAGCCATCATTGGTCCTGGGTCTCTTTCTCCGACAGCAACACAGAGCTCCTCCATGTTGGAGGCCTCAGGGAAACATTTCCCTCACACCAGCCTATGCCCACCCCCAGACCTTAGGCCTAGCCCAGGGGGCAGGCTGAACAGCACCCAACCCTAATCCATGGCTGGTCCTGGCTAGTCTGAGCACATGGTAAATCCCTCCAGTATATGTAGCCTATCCCAGCATGCACCACTGGTTGAGAGAAACCCAGTGATTGGCTGCTGTACTGTACATACACTATAGTATCTCTCATTGGCTGTCCCACAATATGACAGAGTCACACTCTGCCCAGGGGGTACACGCAAGGTCAGACACCTGGAATTAACCAGATAAGTGCCACTGTAATCCAGCCAGGCTGACTACAGCCCTGGCTATCACTAAATGTCTAGTAGCCACATCACAGGAGATGATGGTGGCTACAATAGTATAAATTTAAAAAAATTAAAATATTTAGTATAGTTCCTCTAATCATAATAGCCCTAAGAGGTATGCTAGAAGCCTACCTGTCTACAAAGATGTTATCAAATAGTTAAAATATGCAAAAAGACAATACTAACCAGAGATAAATCCTATCAAAATGGTTTCCTAATGTATACTGCCTGTGGCACAGTGCAATGTACACTTTCAACCAATTCCTGGTTATCAGCAACGTGACTTCAGACAGGCTAGACATACATGTATGTATATATATATACACACATACACACACACACAAATATACTTTATATGGTATAATACACACTGTGCAATGCGGGTGTAGATTATATTCTCTGAATGCATCTAAAACATGTGTAAATGCATGTACACGCCAGTAAATGTACAAAAAAATGCATGCACATTTTGCATAATAAATAAAAATACTAAGCTTCCCAGATTCATTTCTCAGGAGGATCGTGTAATTGGGGGCTAAGAGGACTTGTGTTGGGATAATGTTACATGTTCAGTGTCCACCCAAAGGGCAAAGAGAAAGCACTGGATGCAGAAGAATATCAAAAGAAAATGGCAGAGGTGTTGGATAGAGCAACAAGGGGGAGGGTAAATCTTGCATTGCTGGAGGGTATAATGTACAAGCATGCTGTGCATACTTGCACAATATGGCTAGAGCTCTGGGGCCCACAGCGGAGAGAGTAATATACACACTATAATATCTTATTAAAAGAAAAGTAAACACTGCACAATTATCATGGCTGAGGATAAAGGGTTATTTCTCCACGTCATTCAGAGGTTGGACTTGAGGTATTTTGCAACTTTCAACCTTTGGCGTGACTTGCACAAAGATTGTCACTATTGGATGTTCATGACATGTGTAATTTGAATGGAATTTGAAGTTTCAGAATGCTATGCATGGAGCCAACTCTCCCCGATAGCTTGATATGTTTCATAACATATGTAAATATATTTTATACTCGGTCTTGGAAAACATAGGAGGTAATTATGGATCAGAGGTATGTGGCTCACAGGGTGTGGTAGTTCAAGTAGAACCTGTAATGCCATACATACGTAAAGTTTGTTAGGTGTGTGTAAGGGTGTATTGCAATGTGCAGAGGGTAAATTTAGAGTCTTAAGGGTTAATATGTGTACACACCCCTCTAGCACCTCGCATGTTACATACCTGGATACTGTTTGGGTTTGAGGAGGAACTGAAGGTACTAGAGACAGCTAATACAGTACACTCCATGCTAAAAGACTGTTGGGTGAGCCTACACACACACTTTGAAATGTTGGTCAGATAGCTGGAAATAAAACAGACACATGTGAACTTACGACGCTGTATTTGTCTCTGTTGGGAGCTGTTGGTAGCGCTCTCTATGCTTTATTGCTGATTTCCCACATATAGTGTAGGATGTGAGCAAACAAAATTCCTCAAGGCAATAACAACTAAAACAGAAAGTAGGCCATTTGTTGTACAGTGTGAAAATATGTGTTAGTGACATTTGAAGGGATCGTACACTATTTGGTCTGGTCTGGTGTGCCTGCTATATGGAGGAACTTCAATAGGGTTGATGCTGTCTTGCCCAACAGCAGAATGTAGCAAACCAGCAAGAGACAAAACAGGCTGCCAGTTGCCCGGCTGGCAGTCCTGAAAACAATTTGGGGATGCACAGGTGGGAGGCCAAGGTAACACGGTAAATTCCATCAACATGCTAATAAACGTTTTATTGCATACCTTAACTTGACTTGATAACTGGTTCCCTGTGCTTCTTCGCTATGCAATTCAAAGGCTGGTGGGATGGTCAGCAGGCTGCTGTACATAGTTTCCTGAAAACATCACAGCACCCTGCCTTTCAGCCTAGATGCGAGCAGTGGGCTGGCTCCTGGGAAGAATTATGCGAATGTCAAAATGCATTCAGGGACATGTCAGTCTAGAGGAGTGGTTGTTCTAGTCTAGTCCGAATTTCCATTCAGACCACCATAGGCAATGCCCACGTATGATGCGGAGCCTCTATTGTTGAAAAAACTGCAATGTAATGAATGAAAAGGGCAAACCAGGAGATGGAGCTAAATGATGCTGGACATCCTCCAGACAGAAAATAAGGTGGGCACTATCTGATTTGCTGCAGCTTCTAATTCACACTAAGAAGCTCACAGTGGGCGAAAATCAAAGTATTATTAAGTACAGAAGATGATCCTGTACAAATGAGCAAGAATGTAGAGAAGGCTGGAGTTCAGCTTTAAAAAGATGATAATGATGTGGGAGGCCCATACGTCTGTATGTACATCTGAATCATTTGGACTTTTGAATTTGAAATAAAACATGAAACCAAGCACATTTCCTCTAGCTGGTGAAATAAGAGACTTAAAGTGTGTGCAATGTTGTAGAATTCTCTAAACAACTTTGCAATCACCCAACGGAGAGATCACATTCTTCCATGTGAGAAGGTAATAAATGGAGTTCAATAGGTTCTGAGTTATAAGAAAATTATTTCCTGTTGCTTTTTTTTCACTTCAGGGTGCACAAAGTACACTGGTTGCTGACACAGGCAAAGCTTTTTGTTTTGAGCATGTCACTACATATTTGTATGCTACAGTAATGTACGCCAAAGCGCCACATATTGTATTCATTCCCCTATTGCCAAAATTGCCATTAAATTTAGGAAAAAAAAGTGTCAGGCAAACACTTACCCCCATAGTTCTCCTTTTAAGAGTGCTGCTATACTGATGCATTACAGAATAAATCTCCAATACTATTGCACAGTTCTGACCACACCGCAAGGGTTAAGTGCTGGATTGTCCAACATAGAAACAATTTAGGAACTCACCGCAACTGATCTTGCAAATATAGGTCAGAACTGTTGAATAGTATTGGAGATATATTCTGTAATTCACCAGTATAGCAGGCCTCCTAAAAGGAGAACTATGGGGTAACCTTTTTAACCTATAGTTTTCAGGGTCATGGGAGGGCATCCTCCTGTGACCCAAAACTCAGTATATAGCTGATATTGCCCACTATATACTGAGACCGCTGCAGCCGGGACGGATCCCGACAATACTGTCAAGATCCACCCCGCTGGCTGATTAATAGCGGGCTCTGACTATCTGGAGGCAGAGTCAGCTGTGCCTGTCCCTGACAGACACCACTCTCTGCAGAGATGATCGGGAAGTGAGTGAGCGGCGTTATGTTTCCGCTCACTTCCCAAATCAATAGAATCAATAGAGTCGTTTCAATGTCACACGTCGGCTCTAACTATGGGGAGGAGTGTAATTTACTCACCCCATAGTTCTCCTTTAACATACTTATCCAAGGGGAAAAAGAGCACATGGCCAAGTGGATTTAGAAAATAAGTTTTACCCAGTGCAGAGAGTGATCAGGTGTTCATTCATGGAGCTCATCCCACTCCTTAGGTATTCAGTCTGCAAATCCAAAAGAGACACACTCTGATGCCATAACTTCAATAAAAATAATTTTGACTCCAACCAGACACCGCTCAGTCCCTCTCAAGGCCTGCTCTGTTCTAACATGTTTCACCCCAAACAGACAACCATAGAGGTGATCTAGGATTCAGCAGGATGTTGGTGAAACATGATAGAGCTGAGCAGATCTTGAGAGGGACTGAGCGGTATCTGGTTGGAATCAAGTTGTTTTTATTGGAGTTATGGAATCAGTGTGTGGCTCTTGGGATTTTAAAAATAATTGCTCCTTGTTCAGACTGATGCCTCCAGTGTGGCATCTTCCACCATTGTCACTAAGGAAACCCACCCTGTGAAATGACATGAAGCCACTGCTTGGATCGCATTCTTTTCATTTTTCATCAACATACGGCAATGAAAAGATATTTAGCATGTGATACTGGGCTACAACAAAGAGTACAGTCAAGTGTCAGAAAGTGCTTTTTAGTTAAGAAGTCCTCTAAGAAGTCATCTTTTCATGAATAAGTTCAACTCAAGTATGTACTTTTCTGTGTTTACAGAACTTTGCGCCAACTTGTTTCACAAGATCTGCATCGCTTGCAGAGACAGCTAAATATATCAGTAATCACGTTTAAATAAAGAGTATGACTGAGCTAGAGAAGTATTCTATGTCCGTTTTAACACCTCACCATGATCCTCACTTCTCTAAGCCAGTGTTTCTCAACCTTTTTTCAGTCATGGCACCCTAAAAAATCTGCAACCTTGAGGCACCCCAGTCTAAAACATAAAAAAAAAAAAAAATGTAAAAAAATAAGGTGTTGCCCCTTAAAAATCCATAGCAGGTCCTTATCCCAGATGAGGTCTGGTATGGATTTACAGTGAGAACCCACGGGGGGAAAAAAAACAAAACACAAAAATATGAGGTTCTCCCATTACATCAGAGTCCTCCCTTTAAATCAGGAGCCCCCACCTTTACATCAGAGCCTTCCTTTAATATTAGGAGTCTCAGCAAGGCAGAAGTTGAGAGGCAAAGCAGGACTGGATGGAGGATAACTTTTTTTAATGGATCCCACCCTTCCTGGATTAGCGTCATTTGTTTCCATGGTGCTCGCAAAAATTTAATGGCACCCCCGGGGAAGCCAGAAGGCACCCTGGTTGAGTACGGCTGCTCTAATCCTTGCAGTCAGCTATTTGTCAGTCATCCTTCAGAACTCACTTGCTTTCTAAAGATGGCCATACACCTTACAATTATCTGCAGATTTTTTGTGGTCAGATGGAAAAGGTGCAACAGATTCCTCCATCTACACTTAACTGTGTGGATGGAGTAAACTCCACCACCTGGGCCAATCTGTTGCATTTATTCCATCTGACCACAGAAAATCTGCAGATAATTGTAAGGTGTATGGGCACCTTCAGACATTGTTCATGAGGAAGTCTCAGGCTGGGCACACACCTTACAACCATCGCAAGACTTTTGTCTTTGGATGGTGTAAGGTACTTAAAAAAACGTACGATCTGCCTATCTTGCATAGGCAGATCATACTTGCGATGATCGCAAGCCACGCCCCATGATGGGCAGGCTTCCGATGACCACAATGCCGAATGGGCAGTGTGCGCTTGCGCACACCAGCCCGTCCGGCTTTTATATTATGAACATGCTACACACCCGCCGAACATCGTACGATGCTCGGCGGGTTTTCAAACATGTTCGTAAGTTTAAAGTCGTGCGACCTTACGGTAGTAGATGTCGCACCGCTTCCACACACCTTACGATAATCGTACGACCTTCAGAAACATCTGTGAGGTGGGTTAGTAGCAAATTTGAAAAAATAAAGAATAATAGGATTTATTATTATGCCTGAAAAGTATTATTGAGGAAAATAGGTAATCAACATGTGTGGAAACAAAACTACAGAGGAGACATGGGCAG
>NW_017309533.1:11379-30049 GCF_000935625.1 Nanorana parkeri
TGGGGGGGTGGGGGGGGTTATTTATGAAGACAACAAATGAGGTGGACAAATGAAAAAGGACAGATTGCTAACAACCAACGAGTGTTTGGAGGATGACAGAAGAATGCATGACAGAGGTTTGGAGAAGGAATGAGAGGAGTACTTGTAGCGAATGACTAACAAGTGACTAAGATTTGGAGGAATAATGAAAACAATGACGACAAGTAACTAAAGGTTGGAGGAAGACTGATCACATTTTTGGAGGTGTAGTGAGAAGCATGCTGATGCATCCTGAAATAGATACTTGATGGCTATTTTTAGAAAACATTTTTAACAGTATGTTGTGGGTTTTAAAAAACGCCCTGCCACATCTAACTTACTAGGCATTTGTCCAGGCCACTTAACAGGACCAGGTGGTCTTGCTATAGCAATAACAAGCCCACCATTACCTCAAAAGCATGAGAAATGTCCAGCTGAGACATAAAATGCATTTTTTTCCATGTAAACTGCCAACATACTCCTGACAACACATCAGTGACTATCACCACAATAGGTAGTACAGCATTTGCTTCATTTTAAATAATGAATTTCTAAATATGTGTGCCTTAGTTGAAAGTCATACAACTCTGCTGAAGGCTATATACTGGCAGTATTCAGAACTAACACAAAACATGTAGTGGTATGCTTACTAAAATACAACGTATACTATATGAAGAGTGTACAACCACCTTAGAAGGCATACCGTCGAACAATTTTAAACAAAAACATTCATGTAAAAATACAGACATAACATTTATTATAGATGTTCTTATCTAAATCTGCTACTGTGATCTATTAGTGAGAGCAGAGTCCACAATGTTCACTGACTGCAAAGCAATCAAGCTGACACTTTATAATAACTACTTTAATTCAAATTTGTTTTTCATAAATATGTGAGCTCAACTACTTACATTTTCACTTGTATTTTACTTATAACAAAAAAACAACAACTTGAAACTATAAAGATAGGTTATTTCCGCAACCCTGAACGCAATTCTTAGTAAATTATTCAAATAAAAAATAGTGACTAACTTACCTTGGTAGCAGAATATAAGATTATAAAACAAGAAAGCACTGGAAGCTTTCAACAGGATCCACGAGCAAAAAGATTAACTACAAATTGACTCTCCTTACTGAAATCTTCATAAGTCAATAACTCAGGATAAAAGTCACCTGCCTCTCCCTCTCTAACCTGCTCTCCCCCTTTGCTTGGTCATGGAAGGGGCGGATAGACAGGTTTTACTATCCAACCAGAAAGCTTAAAGTGCAGGTACACAAGGAATGCTGGAGGAAGTTAACCCTGCATGCTCTGTCGATGACGTGATTGTTAATAAACAGCCTATTCCTGTTTGACACATTAGCCTAAGACTCTAATCTTCATGTGACTTTGCTTTGCATTAAAGTATACCTAAGAAATGTAATCAAGATTTCTAGTGCCATGATAAATAGTGCACAATATGTTATAGTAACATGTTTTAGCTTTACAATAATTCACATGTGACAAACACAGGATCATTCTAAGGTGCCCATACACCTTACAATTATCTGCAGATTTTCTGTGGTCAGATGGAAAAAGTACAACATATTGGCTTGGGTGGAGATTATTCCATTCACACATTTAAGTGTAGATGGAGGAATCTGTTGCCCCTTTTCCATCTGACCACAGAAAATCTGCAGATAATTGTAAAGGTGCCCACACACCTTCCGATAATCGCGGAAAATCCCGCGATCGTACGATTATCGTAATGTGTGTGGGAGCCATGCGACCTCTGCTACTGTAAGGTTGCACGACTTATACCTTAGGAACATGCCCGTTCAGCATTGCGGTCATCGGAAGTACGATCTGCCTGTCCAAGATGGTCAGATCGTATGTTTTTTAAATTACCTTACAACCATCGCAAGACAAAAGTCTTGCGATGGTTGTAAGGTGTGTGCCCAGCCTAAGGTGTATGGCCAGCTAAGGTATATGGCCAGCTTAAAGAGAATTGTTACAAAGCAATCACCTGTCTCAGAAATGTCTGCAGGAAGCTGCCATTCCACAGCTCTGGGATCTTACCTAAGTTGAATGGGTCGTGCTCTAGAACAGGTATGTGACCCAATGAATACAAATAAGGCTGCTTTGATCACATATTTCTGAGACAATTATTTTGCTATAGGATAGATTTGCTCTGAAGGAAACAGAGAGGATACTGTTGCCTGGCTGTCTCTGTCCTCAATACCAGAGAAGAGTAATTACAGCAAAGTTAGGCAGTCATTTTGTCATTCTGTAAGATTGTTATTGTTTTGCAAAATGATTTTTATTTTTATGCAATCCATAGACACTTTTTTAAAAAGTATTGTATAACTTTCCTTTACATTTTCCTCTTTGGTACATAAAAAAAGTATACATTTTATTCTATAATTTGTCCTGTTGAAAATGATACTAAAATTAGGATTCTGGCACAAGGCTTTCCAAAGTTATTTTGATGCTAAAAAACGCAATTAATAAAAATGAAAAAGGTATAAATATTGATGTTCATAAAATAAAAATAAACAAAAAAAAACTAAAACAATAGGGGAAGAAGAAGTTAATTAGGTTTAATTAATGTAAACTAATAATGCCCATACACCTACAGATTTTCGATCGGAAATTTTCGTTGCTGCCAAGAACTCTCTTTCGATTCTAGCTCAAATAGCCCATCATGCACAGACCAATCTCGATTACGATAATCGTTTGTTATCAATAATAACTCACCAAATTTTGTCGGTTGACAGATTTTCGTGCAAACGGATTTTCGTTTGCACATGTGCTAATCTCATATGTGAAGGCAGTTTCAGTGAGATGTCTACAAGTAAGGGGTCAAAGAATGCCAAGTTTTGATCTTTCATCTGTGAGGCGGTTGCAGAGAGCATGCAGGACTACATGCGACTGGAGTCTTCCCAAAAAAATGGGGCGAGGAAGGCTTTGGCAATAGGAGGCCAGTTACCTTCCCTATGAGTTGGATCATCAGAAGAGAACCATTATTTTGAGGAAGCAGTGGTTGAACCATTTAGCTTTGACTTTTTGGTTGTTCATACCAATGAAGACTTAGGATGGGAGGAGGAGGTTTAAGAACCCCCCACAAAAGATTAGTACCATATATACTCGAGTATAAGCCGTCCCGAATATAAGCCGAGGTACCTACTTTTACCCCAAAAAACTGGGAAAAAGTATTGACCCGAATATAAGCTGAGGGTGGGAAATGAGGCAGCTACTGGTAGATAGATACCAATAAAATTACATTAATATTTATTTAAAAGAAAAATAACCTAGCTCTGTAAGTGGAAAAGGGGGTGCAGGGCTACATATCATGTACTACGGATCATTTAACCCATTCATATTAGCAGAGGATAATTGTAAATCTATTGTTCAGTGCACTCTATATGTAGTATATAGTACATGTACATATAGAGTGCCTGCAACAATACATTTACAATGATCCTCTGCTAACATGAATGGGTTAAATGATCCATAGTACAGGGCTACATACAGATCATTTAATACATTCATGTTAGTATAATTGTAAATGTATTGTCTGCACTGTATTAGCAGTATATACTCTATATAGAGTATATACTGCTAATACAGTGCAGACAATACATTTACAATTATACTAACATGAATGTATTAAATGATCTGTATGTAGCCCTGTACTATGGATCATTTAACCCATTCATGTTAGCAGAGGATCATTGTAAATGTATTGTTGCAGGCACTCTATATGTACATGTACTATATACTACATATAGAGTGCACTGAACAATAGATTTACAATTATCCTCTGCTAATATGAATGGGTTAAATGATCCGTAGTACATGATATGTAGCCCTGCACCCCCTTTTCCACTTACAGAGCTAGGTTATTTTTCTTTTAAATAAATATTAATGTAATTTTATTGGTATCTATCTACCAGTAGCTGCCTCATTTCCCACCCTCAGCTTATATTCGGGTCAATACTTTTTCCCAGTTTTTTGGGGTAAAAGTAGGTACCTCGGCTTATATTCGGGACGGCTTATACTCGAGTATATACGGTAAGTATTTTCCTAATGTAAAGAGAGTAATTCTGTCATTCCTCTCTTGAATTCCTGTTCAAGATCATAGAGGGTGAATGGACTAATCCTGACAGCAAGTCCAGCCTGGCAAACAGTTTCACTAAACTGGTTCCTTTGCATCCTGTAGATTCAGAGGCCTAAAATTTAACACCTAAAGTGGACATGATTCTACAGTGGCTTGCCAGGCATTTAACCAAACCACTGGATGACTCCATGACATTTTCAAGGGTCCCATTGACAGAGGTTATGATATAGATCTGAAGAGGATTTATGTCTCAGTGTCTGTAGACCTTTGGTAGCCCCCACAGTAGATTCCTGAGCTCTTTGGATCTGGACATCAAACATTGAGAAAAAAGGGATTTTTGGAAGACCCTTGAAGAGACCATCAAGAGGGTAACAAGTGGCAAGTTAGGGTTTTTGCCCCAAGCCATCAAAAGAAGACCTCAACAGTCCTTTCTCCAAAATAGAAGAACATGAGATTAGTTTCAAGAGGCTAAGTCTTTTTGCCCTAGAAAAAAAGGTTTGCAGAGCACCTTCCAGTACACCTGAGTTCTCCCAATCTGTGGAATGTGCTATGTTTGGGCCCCCATGCCTAGAGCATGTGATGGGGCCAGTCTATCAATTAGTAAAAGCTGTTAAAGCTACGGTCAGCCTTGGGAGCTCTCAAGTTCTTATTAAATTTCATGTGAGTAAACAGAGTAAAGCTACTAAAAAACAAAATTGTAGTCTATATTTCTCATCAATGGGGCACAAGAAGTCTCCATCCGTATCACAATGGAATTTTTTTCCTGGACTCAGATCCATCTGGAGGATTTGACGATAGCCTACCTTCTAGGGCTGGAGAACACCTTGGTCAATGCTACGAGATGTTGGCGTGCTCGGCCATATCATTTGCATTCAAGAGAGGTCTTATGTGTTGGGAAGCTGAGCTGGGACTTCCCAACATAAGCTGTCTGAGTTTGATGGCTTGGAAGCTGAAAGAGACAGGTTTCAAGATCTAGCTCCCTCTTCCATAGTAATCAAAACCTTACTGAAAACTACAAGAAACTCTACATATCACAGAGTTTGAAAAATTTGATCAAACCTTGCCACAGTAAAGAATTATAATTGGTAGAGTTGCTCAGTGGCCAATATACTTGAATTCCTCCAGTACGTTTGCATCTTGGGTTGAGCTACAACACACTCGGGGTCCAAGTGTTATCTCTCCTGGCTTTAAATAGGACCCATTAGGCAGTCAATCCCTTGGTAGTAAAATATAGACTGGTGCATTCGTTTTCAACCGCAAATCGGCAAATTCTGAAATTCTGATGCATCCGAATTTCTGAATGGGTAAAAAGCCAGAATTTGAACGTATCTGAATTTGGATGCATCTGAATTTTGTATGAATATCATTCAGAATTAACTCATATGTTATGAAAATGAAAATTGGCGTGGGGAGGGGGACGACAGCATTTTCCCCTCTCCCCCCCCTAAATCCCTTACCAGACCCTTGATCCGAGCAGCGGCCTGGCAGACCAGGAA
This sequence comes from Nanorana parkeri, assembly GCF_000935625.1. Lineage (NCBI taxonomy): Eukaryota > Metazoa > Chordata > Amphibia > Anura > Dicroglossidae > Nanorana > Nanorana parkeri. The sequence goes on from NW_017309533.1 coordinate 16,991, forward strand.
AGGGGGAGAAAGATCATGTGCCCTCCTCCTGTACCATTCCAGGTCACTTGCCCTCAACATGGGACAGGGTCCACATGTTCATGAGGACAAGGGCCTTTTCCCCACAACCCTGGGCCAGTGGTTGTGGGGGTCTGCAGGCAGGGGGAGCTTATCTGAATCTCAGATGCCACCTCCCTCGTGAATAAGTAAGGGTTAGTTGTCATCCCTACTCATTCACCAAATACACTTTCAGAGAGTAAATAAACACATTACAAAGTTTTGACAAGTTTTGACAAGTTTATTAATAAATCACACCCCAAAAAAGTCCCACAATGTAAATCAATCTTCAATCACATCGTCTATCGATGCAAATGCTTGCCAATCACGAACCCCTTTCCTGCTTTGCCAGGCCGCTGCTTGGATCATGGTCTGGTATGAATTGGGGGGCTGCACCCTGTTTTTTTTCCATGTGCTTCCTCCTAAAATTCCTACCAAAAGTAAAGAGTCTGGTATGAATTTGGGGTTACGGAAACCCCACACTGTTCTGTTTTAGATTTTCATGTTTAACAACATACTAAACTCCATCCAAATAGATTAGAATAGATCCAAATTCCAAAAACTAAAACTGGGTCAATCTGAATTCCGAATAACAAACAGATCCAAATTTCAGAAAGAAAAATCCAAATTAAAACAAAAACAAAATGAAATTTGTCTAGTAAAATATCTGTGAAAAGCCATGAAAATTAGACCTCCTACTAGAGCTGTGTTCTTGAAGTGGGATCTCGCTCTGGTGCTAAACAGCCTTATTATAGTGCCATTTTTCTAAACCAATTCATGTTCCCTATGGCATCTGTCTCTGCTGATGGTGTTCCACGCCGCCATTGCTTTTGCCCACAGAATTTCCGATATTCAAGCTTTCTCTGGTCGGAAAGCCTTTTGCCCGAGTCTTTTCCTAAAATGTCTTCAGAGTTTCACTCTCCATGATAATGCTTTTCAAGAACATACAGTGCTCATACTTCAGCTCCTTTATATTTAGGATTACCAGGAAAACAGGAACCACCGCAATAATATTCGTATACGCAGCTTGCCTGAATCGATTGAGCCCAAAGATCTCGAGGCGGCTGCAACTGTGCTCTTTAATCAGCTCCTGAATAAACCTAAAGACGCGCCTATTGAGATGGACAGGATACATAGGGCTTTAGGGGCTAAGCATCCTGATCCATCTCTCCCCAGAGATGTCATTTGCCGGCTACATTTTTTCAAAATTAAAGAGGACATCATGAGAGCTGCCCGCACCCAAGATGTCATAATTTTCAACTATGTCCCTGTCTCCTTCCTATCTGACCTGTCAGGCCATACGCTCACCTTACGCAGGGCTCTGAAACCTCTACTGGAAATGCTCTGCCAACGCACCATCAAATATCGCTGGGGATTCCCCTTCCAACTGATCGTTCACCATGAGGGAAAATCAGATGTTTTTTTGCGTTCTTCATGATCTTCCGGCCTTCCTCGGCAAACTTGAGCTTCCTCATGTCGCTTTTAAAGCCAACCCTCCCCGGATATACCCCGCAGTCACCTTGGCAGAAGAAATTGAGGAAATCTGCGGGACGTGCCACAGCCACTGTTTCTTCAAATACCTGAAGGGTATTGCTACTGGTTTTGCCAATTGCAGGGACTCCCCCAGTTGATGTCCGCACTGTTTACCTTGACTGCGTTGGGATCATCTTGGCTGACTGGCTAGGGATTCGTCTGCCCTGTTTGCTACCAGTTACAGGAGGCCTCCTGTACTGAAAGTTAAAGACTACCTGCAGCTGTGCCTTTGACCGACACCTGTTGCCGCCATTTTTTTATCTGGTTCCCAAGTACTTCACAGTGTGTTGTGCCTTATTTTTACAGTTTATGTGCCTTATATCACTGCTGCCGTTGTTTCTTGTACTATGCATATAATATGTTCATTATATTTGTTATGGTGTTTTTTCATTAGCTCTATACCCAGAGACACTCTATGTACCCCCACTTAGGTTGTCAGTGAATAGTCTCACTGGCCTCTTTATTGTTATTAGTGTTAGTTGGTCCATTCAGTGGTGTACTGCCCTGTGCTACCCTTGTTCCACCGCTAGATGGAACTTTGGTCTTATTTTTCTGTTCTCCTGCTCGCACTGTCTCCTATTATACTTCTCCATTCTTGTCCCTTTTATCTTTTCTTTTTTCTATTTTTTTCTGATCCTGGGGTCTATGTTTCTGATTATGGCCCTTCTCTCTACCTTCCCAATGGCTACTTCTCATGTTTCTTTTGCTTCTTTAAATGTACGTGGGTTTAACACCACCCAGAAATGGAGCCAGGTGTTATACCATTTTATACCAACCAACCTCAAAATCCAGGGGAGTCCAAGTCCCTCCAGCCTCAAATCCTTCAACAACAAACTGTCTCTCAGGGTAGATACTTATTTTTGAAAGTTAAACTCTTTGATAATTTGTATACCTTAGCTAATGTTTATGTTCCTAACCAGGATCAACTGAGCTTCCTTGCGTCCCTGGCCGCTGATCTGGAGAGTTTCGGTTGTCCTAACCTGATCTTGGGAAGAGACTTCAATTTACCCCTGGTTCCCAGTCTGGATTCCTCCTCTGGTAAGTCTTCCCTGTCTCATGTATCCTACTCCAAATTCAAACATTTGTTACATCAGCTTAGACTATCTATATGGGGACACGGCCGCGGCCCAGCAAGTTATTCCCCTCTTCTGGAAGCAAGCAATAACCCCTCCCCTCTCTCTCTGGGTTAGTCATGTTAATGACATCATGAGGATAGAGGAACCCGTAGCCACCGATACTGTCACTTTTTCTAAATTTATAACCCAATGGAGTGTGTGGCTGCATTTCTCGACCTCACAGGAGCTTCGCTCCTTTTTATAAGTCTCGCCTTGGAACCTTGGTTCACTGATTTCTCTACAGATTACAGATTCTCTACAGATCTACAGATTACATGCTTGCAGCATGTAATCACCCAAGATCAGATTAGAACCCCCTCTTTTACTATCCCTCTCCTCCTATGCCTATTTCTGTTTTCTTCTTTGCTTTCTTTTTTGGTAGGCCCTTCTCGACCTTACCCTATCCTGTCTTACTCTTCCCTTTGTCAGGACAATTACTTCCACCTGCTAGCCAGACAGTGGTGGTTACTTCCTCATGCCCATTGCCATCTCCATCATATCTTTCGCTGTGGTTATGTTACATCTTTACATGAGGACTCGGTTTGAGGCTCTGAACTCGTTCTCCCTCACCCTTTTTATTGCGTATTTCTAAAGATACCAGTTTAGCCTAAATTCGGACTCCATACATGTATGATATATTGTATAATTATTTGATCACCTGTGGCTTCATAAGCTATCACTACTGGACCAATGTTTTATGTTTTACATTCCCACAAGTAATGTTCTTGTTCTGTGATATTTTCTATTTTTCAATAAAAATGATTCAACTCTAAAGACGAACTCCTGAAAAATCACAAACTTACTGCAAGGGTTAAGTGCTTGTTTTGTCTAGGCGACTCAAATAAAGCAGATTTACTTTCCTCATGTACAGTACGACTGGCTACATTCGGGCTGGTAGTCTGTTCCTCACAGCCTCTTCTTCCCTGGGCTCCGGTGGTCTAAGGACCACTGAAGTCATAATTTTTGAGTGTCAACTGCTGCGGGACAGATCAGGTGAGTAAAACTGCTTTATTTGAGCCCCCTAGACAAAAACAAGTACTTAACCCTTGCAGTGCAGGAGTAGCCCGACTGCAAGGGTAAGTTTTTAAATGGAAAAAGTAGCCACCGTTTGTCATCATTGTGTGCATCACACTGAACATGGCCTGGAGAAAGCAAAGGATAGAGTTGTCTGAGCAATTCAGAACGAAAATGATACGCCAGCTTGTCAGAGGTAAAGGCTATAAACCCATCTCCAAGCAGCTTGATGTTCCTGTGACTACTGTTGCAAACATTATCAAGAAGTGTAAGTTCCATGGGCATGTAGCCAACCTCCCTGAATGTTGTTGCCCAGATTGAACAGAAGTATAGTGTGAATGTTGAACAATGAGCCAAGGAAAACGTCCAAAAGAAACACAGGGTCAAGGTACATCAGTGTCTGATTGCACCATCCATTGCTTTTTGCGGGACAGTGGGCTCAAAAGAAGAAGACATAAACAAAGGAAAAACATAAGAAATCCAGACTGGGATTCGCTAAAATACACAAACATACAAAGTCCCTCCCTGCTCCCCTCTCCTCCTTTCTCCCTCCTCCCTTCCCCATGCTAGAAGGTGGATGGCTGCTGCAGACTGTGCTGTCCTTTTGTTGGAAGGGAGTCCAGGAAAGCAGAGCTCAGAGAGTTGGAGCCAGATGTTTGAAAACATAATGACTTAAGTGTTTGGGCAACAAATTCAAGATATTCTTTGCTAGGCAATGTACTTTTAAAAAAAAATCTGGATTCATTATTGAAAAAAGTTTGCGAGTTTAATACTACTTTAAGATCACTATCTAGCTGTGCTCAGACCAACACCTGTTGCCTGAGCATTACATTATTTTTCTAGCTCTAGGCTCTGACTGTATCTGACTATGCTTGTTCACCACCTGCCCCAATCTTTTGCAAGTGCCTGTTTCTCATATCGCTTGTTGACTGGTTACCATGCTACGGTTCTTTTCCTGGTCAGCTGTCATCAACACAGGTGTGTCTGGGGGCCAAAACCTGGCACACCCACCAGGAAAGTCCATCCATCCATGCAGCGTGCTCTGGTGAAGATTTGGTGTGTGTGCTTACACTCTGTATCTCGACCAGATTAATACCTCAATGTACAGATAGCACATAGGATCCACTATTGATGTTTTCCATGAAAATCTGGTTCTATTCCTGGTCAGCTGCCATCTGTACAGGTGTGTCTAAGGGCTGCAACATGGTACACCCTCCAGGAAAGTACATCACTTGTAGGGTGCTCTGGTAAAGATTTGGTCTGTGGGCTTGGACTCTGTGCCTCAGCTCTTCTAAGAGCTTATACCCTCTCCAATGTGCTTATAGCACAGGCGGCCCACTATTCATTTCTTTTATGACAATGTGGTTCTCGCTGTGTTTCAGAAACAGCCATTTTAACCCATTAGATACAACTAATATAGTTTTGGAAATAATAATGTGTACATAATTAGTGTAGCTAACAGAAAGTAATTCATAATAAATTATTTTATTTGTCCTGATTTCTAAGGTATATCATGTGTCTGGAATTTCAGTTTATTTTGGGAGTTATAGGTCACAAAATACTGTACAAGGAGTGAAATACAATTTTAGTGTAAATATAGTGCCTCCTCGGCACTATATTTTCTGATAATTTTTTTTCCTTTTTTCCTTCTTTTAATTTTTAGTAGGCGAGAGCAATAGCCAATAGCAATTTGAAATAGCCAATAGCAGGCTGGCTATTGCTCACACCCCCTGGCGGTTGTTTACATTCAGCTACTGGCTGGGGAATCTAGCTGCATATCTTGCAGCTTGCAGATGCCAGATAACTTAAGTTTCTAGTTGCTTGAGAGTTACTATTAACTCTCTAGCAACAACCTTCGGGGCCCCCCATCCCCCATGACCCATTCATCTGCCGGCTAGATTCAGCAGCTTGAGAATGAATAGTAAATCCGCAGCCAGCAGGTGAACGTAAACAGTGGGCAGTGGTGGGAGCAATAGCAAGTTGAAATAGCCAATAGCAGGCTGGCTATTGCTCTCGCCCGCTGCCCGTTGTGTACATTCAGCTGCTGGCTGCGGAATCTGACCGCCCGGCCAGCAGCAAGAACTTAAAAGAGAATTTCAGAGAATGTAAACAGACAATTTTATTAGCAACTAAATAAATTTAGTTACTAATGACATTTTGTTTAGCGTGCACATGTCTTTTAAACAAAAAAAGAAATTGAGGTCATTTTTTTTGCTGGTTGCTTGAGAGTGCCGGTTGCTTGAATGCCAGATAATGGGGAGTTCACTGTATATTTTTGTAGGTCTCCCATCGATATACTTCAAAAATAATGAACACTGGTTTGAAGTTACCTGGTTCTAGCTTTTTAAATGTCTTAATTATCTGTACGAAGTCTGCTGTACAACAGTCTTGCAAGATTGTCCCAGTTGCAAGTAGTCTAATATGAGATTATTTGGGCTGCCATAACTGACCTGCTAGACATGAGGGGAGCAGCAGCAGGGTAGAGGAGCTGAACCTTGCACATGACGTTTTTCAGTAAATCCATCATCAATCACAATGAATGCCAATCGCAATGACCCACTGAAAGGAAAACGCTGTCTCTCAGATACATTCAAATTTTGATTGTAAATTAAAACGCGCCACAACTCTTTTTATTTGCTTCCTATTCAAGTGCTCTTGTACTGTCCTTACACTAGCCAATGTCCACCAAACACATGCCTGAAGTCTATTTGTTTAATATTTTGTGAATAACTGTGGATATGAAGATAACAGGGGGTTCAGGGAATGCGAGGGTGCGGTTTTTAAAGGTTTTGTGCACTCTGTTTTCACATTTTATTAAACTTTTAGGACAACACAGTGTGATACTGAAGAAAAAAAAAAAAAAAAGCTCACAAATGATACTATTAAACTCTTTTGCCCCTATCCAATTTGTAACAAATTGGTTACTTTTAATTAAAGCACACACGGAGTTCTTTGTTTTTCTTTTTAAGCTCCTTCACCTCTTTGGATCTTTGGGTTTGATCTGATCTGAGTATTCTTCAACTCAGGATAGTATGGAACATTTCCTCACCTCAAAGTGAATGTCAAACAACATTTTGTTCTAGTTTTGATTAGGGTGGTGAAGGATATAAACTCCTGTCAGATTTGTATACTGCTATCCAGAGCTCAGTAAGAAAGAACAGGCTAAAGCTGGCCATACACCTATAGATCATCTTCAAATTTTATATGGTCAGATGGAAAAAGTGAAATAGATTCCTCTATCTACGTTAAACTGTGTGGATGGAGGAATCTCCCACTGGGCCAAGCTTCAGTATCTTGCTAGTCGGGCCCCACTGGCTCTCAAAATACTTGAACAATGTCTGCATCCAATCTGATTGCTCAGGTATTTTGAGAGCCAGCAGGACCAACTAGCAAGATACTGAAGCTTGGCCCAGTCAGAGAGTGCTCCATCCACACAGTTAAGCGTAGATGGAGGAATCTGTTGCACTTTTTCCATCTGACCATAGAAAATCTACAGATAATCTATAGGTGTATGTCCAGCTTTACCCAACAGGAAGTGAGAGAAAATCTGCAACGAGTACAGAGAAAGAAATAAAAACATCTCAGGTGTTTTCCTACTGTCTGTGTTGCTGTTGGAGAATTATATTCACTTCCTGTCTGCAAAAACATTGTCAGCAGTACAAGAACATAGGGTAAATCTTTCTAATGGAGCCACAGAGTGCAGTAAAAACTTGACAAGAGTTTGAACCCTTCCCCACTCAAAGCTCAAAATTAGGCTTGACATATCTTACATTTATTTCTGTCTTTTGCTGACCTCTCAAAGTCCCAGTTGCTGGAATGAACTACTGTTTTTACCCCTCTGCTCTTATTACTTGGAGAGGTAAAGAGGCACTCCCCAAACAATCTGAACATGGCTACACCCTGAATATTTTCATCAGTTTTATCTCCAACACTATGGCAAGGTACAGAATGTTCCAACCCTTTAATTTTAATTGATTCAATTTTTTTTTATTTTAACAGGTTTCATTATCAGATCTTTTAGTGCAGAAATAAGAACAAAGAACAATCTCAAACAAGTTTTTATTAGCTCCAAAAACATGCATGCTCATACTGAAAAAGTAGCAAATATACAGGGCTGAAAAAAGTCTACATGTGTGTATCAATTCACATTAACCCATCACACATACATTTACTTTACTTACATTTACTTTCAGGTAGTGAACATGTATTCCCTGCTCTCCGGGATAAATAGGGCTAATAGTTCATCAGGAGAAATCTAAGGCCTTGAACGTTTCTTTGAACCCTGATGCTCTGGCGGGCATTCACGCTATCGCTTTTCTTGGTCCTCTAAGTTGCTGTATTTGGGGATAGACTTAGCGGCGCATTATTCTTCCTTGTATGAAGCAAATTATCCACCCCTTTTTCATAAACGTTCTCGGTTTGGTAAATGGTGGTTGATTCCTATTTTCCTGGATTGGTAGGATTGCTGTGAAGATGTCTTACCTGCCGAAGTTGCTGTATTACTTTTGCACTCTGCCTGTGGTGGTACCTGGTCATATACTCCGGATAGAGCAACATAAGATACAGAAAGTTCCTTGGGGTCGGGTACATCCGAGGGTGACTGCATCTACGCTATATAGACACAAGTTGGCAAGGGGGTTGGGGTACCTAATTTAATTAACTATTTTGTGGCTTCACAGATTGCCCCTTTGACTTCCTTGCACACTACCCGAGAGATGCCTCTCTGGGCTTGCTTGAATGTCGTGGATGTCTCCTCTTTCACCCTGTGCAATTTATTGTGGCTGCCACCCTCTTCCCTTCCACGCATCTTGGATCCTACTGTATGGGGTCTATTCACAAAAGGGTGAAGAGTTTGGAGAAGGCAGGAGAAGGGAACAATCTAGGACAACATAGCTGAACTGGAAAGTGAGCTGAATTGGAGAATTTTTCCAAATCGGCTATTTTGTCCTAGATTGTTCACTTCTCCTCCCTTCTCCACACTCATCATCCTTTTGTGAATAGACCTGTATGTCATTTTACGCCAATGGGATAGGGCTACGTTTTCAGGAGTCCTGATCTCTACTCACTTGCCGTTGACGGGTATCCTGTATTCCCCTTTGTTTACCCCCAGCTTATGATAACCCTCTTGCGTTTTGGAAGTGCCCATGTCATGCGTTGTAGTTTGCGTATAATGTTTCTTATGACTTAACTTGTTCTCTAGCCTCCAGCCAGCTTGGAAGCTTTCGCAATCGGAATGCTATCGCTATCTTCAGATGAAACACTTTGTATGGTCTCTTATCCAGGGAAAGACAAACACACCCCTTACCCTCACAGAATTTAAAAACAAATGTCTACGTGACCCACATGGCTCTGGTGTTGTTTTGCTAGTGTATCGGAATCTTAATATGTCACGCTCATTAATCTACTGTATATGTCGAATTGGGAAGCAGATCTTGAGTGCTTTGGATACGAACGTACAATCTCCTTCACTCAGTTTTATGTTGCAAATTGACTCGTGATCTGTGGGGAGCCCCTTTGTTTTGACAGGTGTCCAATCTCAGGCCCCTTGAACGCAAATTGGCTTATACATTTTTTCTTGCTACTAAGCAGACCATAGCAAGGTCCTGGCAACAGCCTACATTGGGCTTTTGGGAGGTTACACAACGGATTACTGTTACTATGATCAATGAAAAACTTACTGCTGTCCTCAACAATACTTGAAAATATGGTCTTCTTGGGTGCAACATATTTGATCATCTGGGTTCAGTAATTCCTTGTTAAACCTTTGACTTGCTGTTTTCACCAGCGTGGCCTCGTTCGGGATACCCTCTTCTGTCTTCTGATTTCTTTTTTTCTCTTTTATTGTACTATTGTAGTATATACCTATTCTTTTCTCCTCCTTTCTACCAGTTTCTCTTTCAGAGCGTGTCATTTCTTTTCCCTTTTTATGTTTGCCTCAGTCTTGGATTTGTGGGATGTGAATAGTCAATTGGGCCTTGTATTTGTACTATGTGAGGGATGACCTTCTTCTAATGATATTGGGCCTTTTTGACTTCATGATTGTTGATGCATCTCACTAATCTTGATTGCACTATTTTGACTGCATGTTATTCTTTTAATATTCCTGTATTGTTGCTTGGGTCTTTTATTTTTTATTGTTCATACCTTTTAAAAAAAAAAAAAAAAATCAATAAAATCTATTTACTGGAAAAAAGAAAAAAAATAGGCGGAGAGGCTTTCATTAGCTTGTAAATTGTGCCGCAAACAATTGTTTACAAATTACTCTTCAGCTCCAGCCTGCAAGTGTTCAAAAAGTATGTTATTGTAGCTTTTAATTTGCTTGTATGTATGTATGTAATGTATATAAAATATACTGTGTATAATATATATATATATATATATTTATACACACACACACACTGCTGCAACCAAAAGCAGAGAATCCACCATCTTCTCACACACACACACCTGCAACCAAAAGCAGAGAATCCACCATCTTCTCACTTCACAGTCCCTACAAATTGAAGACATTTTTCCTTTTAGACTTGTCACAGGGACAAATGTCCCCATTAAAATTGTTTCTCCCACCTCTTGGTTTGATGACAACTCTTACAAATTGTGGATTTCTCAATGACTATGTTCACTAGGACAAATACAGAGATTAAATCTAACCAGTGGAAACACAAACCTCTAACCCTTTCCTTATAAAGGTAAAAAAAGTTTTTGGTACAAATACACTTTGAATACTTAAATGTTAAATATAGTGGGGCATTGTTTTTCTTATGAATTACATTATAGAAATACTTGAATTAGTTCCTTCTCTTACAGTAGCGCTGATACAGTATAGTTTTAGAAATCTGAAACATTTTCGTTTAAAAACCATGCATTGCAGTTTAGGTGTTTGGCCAGTAAGTGTCGTTAGAGTTCAGGTAAATGTCATGTGTGAAATACACAGACATATATAAACACACACACACTGAACTCAACTGCGTCTTTATTCAACCTCACAATACTTTCTAAGAAAAATATTTAGAGGTAATGGATTTTGCTACAAAGTAATGTTGAATCATAAGGGCCCATTCACACCTGCAGGCGTGCGTATTGCTCTGTATAAGGCACATCTCCTGGTGTGCGTGGTGTAGGAGCGGGGCAGTGCGATGTGTTGCTACAACACTTTTATTTAACCACTTAAAGACTAGGTGGTTACACCCCCTTCCTGTGCAGGCCATTTTTCAGTATTCATTGCTGCAGACATTTATTCGGTCATCCAACGCGGTACTGGAATGATTTTTATACCATTTTTGGGGGGACACATTCAACTTTGTTTTGGTGGCATTTACATACCCCTGGTGGTTTTATTTTTTACTATATAATGAAAAAAGTACCGTAAACTTTACAAAAAAAAGTTTCCCCACGTTATGAAAACATTTATTCTTACCCATACTTTTGGTAAAATATAAAAGACGTGGTCACGTCGGGAAAATAGACACCAAACATGGCAATCTTTAACCTCTTGCCGCCCGCCCGTTAAGAAAAAATGGACGGACGGCAGACTCGCATCCGCGGGTTGCCGTCGCCAGATGGCATTTTTTTCCTGCTCGCGCACACCCCCTAGCGCGCGCACGGGCAGGAAAGACCCGCTCGTTACTACAGCCGTTAATGGCTGTTTCACATACAACCGATCGGCAGCTCTATAGCCACCGATCGGTTGTATGGCGTGAATTTCGGGGCGCCCCCATCCCAATCTCGAGTGCCTCCATCTCCCCCCTCCTGACCCCTCACCTTTAATCCCGGGATCCGATGGCCCATCTGCGACCCGGGAGGGCGTCAGGAGGAGGAGGGAGGGAGTCAGCTCTTTGCTGATCTCCGTCTGTAGTGTGAATGCAGAAGTGATGTGTATTACATCACTTCCGCATTCACCTGTCAGTCATCTGGCTCCTACTGCCAGAGAGAAGAAGCTGATGAAGCAAATCTGTGCTTAATCAGCTTCTTTTGGGGTCTCCAGTTGACATTAGGGGTCTAGAGACCCCTAATGTCTCCATAAAGAGGACCTGTCAGTGTACCTGTGCTATTATATAGGGGGATGGTATAGTCGCAAAAAAATACCATACCCAAAATTGCCCATAGACGACGCTTTGAAAGCTTTTACCGCTCATCAGTTTAATGTTAATAGCGATTAATGGCCCTATGATTGCCCTAACTCTGACGTTCGCAGTGATATGTAACATGTTCTGTCATAATGGTGCACCCATGTCTCGTCTCTGGTGACAATTCTCTCCACACTACTCCAATCTTTTTCATGCCGTCTCAAAAACTGGGTCACACCCTCCACACGTTTGTGCACAGCAGTAAGCCGTTTGTGAACCCATCGTGCGCAGTCTTTTCTGTATCCCAAGTCATCATGCACATCATGGTGATTTGCCACTGCTTTCACTCCCTCTGCCCAAAGAAAGCACACTACAGCACATTGTTCTTCGATGGTGTAATCTCGCAATGGAGCATCCATGTTTCTGTCCACTTGACTAGCACTCACTCGACTAAAGTCCGAGCGATTTACTGCACATGGTCGAACTATCCAATAGTGTATGTACATATGCTGCACTGCTCAAGCTTCTCTCCGTTTCAGTTTACTTTGCAATTTATAAATTGCCTTTACTTTTTGATTCTCCCCAGTAATTAGTTAACTGTATCAAAAAGAACAAGAAATAGAGCAACAGATGGTATGGCCCCACAGAGCCCTGATTAAAGCAGTCTGGGGCACTTCACTGGTTCACTTGAAGAGACAAAGTGTGCAATGATACTGAGCCAAGTTCTCCAGTATCGGAGCAACCTACAGCTTCAGAAACTGTGTGCATGTGCACCCAATAGAATTGTTTTAAAGTCTAAAGTTGGCTATACACATAGATTATCTGCAGGTTTTCTATGGTCAGATGGAAAAAGTGAAACAGATTCCTCCATCTACAATAAACTGTGTGGATGGAGGAATCTCCCACTTGGCCAAGCTTCAGTATCTTGCTAGTTGGTCCCGATGGCTCTCAAAATACCTGAACAATCTGATTGGATGCAGGCATTGTTCATGTGTTTTCAGAGCCAGCGGGGCTGACTAGCAGGATACTGAAGCTTGTCCCAGTGGGAGATTTCTCTATCCACACAGTTTAGTGTAGATGGAGGGATCTGTTGCACTTTTTCCATCTGACCACAGAAACTCTGCAGATAATCTATAGGTGTATGGCCAGCTTTAGAGTCACACCAAATACTGGATTTATTTACATGCTTTTCCAGCAATATATCTCCATTAGTTACCAAGAATAAAACACTGGACCAAAAAAGCGGTTACAAAAGAGAAAAAAAAAAAAAAAAAAAAAAAGGAGGGGAAGGAAAA
>NW_017309533.1:30076-60799 GCF_000935625.1 Nanorana parkeri
ACTGGAAAAAAAAAAGCGTTAAAAAAAAAAAAAAAAAAAAAAAAAAAAGAAGGAGGGGAAGGCATAGTCCGGCTTGCTAAAGCTTATTGCCTTTTGGACTAGCATGCACAAGCTAATGAAAAAAGTACAGCGACCCAAAGAAACCAGTGTAAATGAACGTTTCTGGAATTAAACAATATAAGAAGGTTTCTGCCTAAGTATTGAACAATGAATCCATTGATCAGAATTTACTTCGGCAACTACATGTTTTTCAGTTGTTTTTGTAAACTGTTTGTACATATTTGCATTGTACACATATTGCAAGGATATGCTTTGTTTGACTCCTGGTAAGGTTTCTCTCCTGCTGGGTTATGCTATTTGAATGATATGCAATTGGAATTTAAAAAAAAAAACACTATAGGAATAAGCTGAAAAGAATGTTCATTATTTGTAGGTAAACAAAACACAACCACAGACTAGTTGTAATAGAGTCTTCATTATTTTTGTATACACGCAGCCCAAGTAACAGCCTCTACCTATAGTGAATAAATACAAAAAGACAGCTTTTTCAAGAGAAAAGTATTCAAGTACTTATTGAATGTAGCTTATATGTGCAGAGGAAATTCAGTATTAAGACAATCTTTCAAGTGGTTTGCATGCAGAGAGGAAATTAAAACAGCCCTTTCCCTGCGAATGGTCCATAGCTGTACTGGTCAGGTTGATGTGTTGGCAGTGGTAAAGCAATGCATTCATCAGTCCGGATTCCAGTTTGTAAACAAGCAATCGCTCAGGAGGGTGGTAAGGATGATGCAATTTTTTTTTAAATCATTGACATTAAAATACAAAAATCAGTGACAGTTATTGAACTTCGCTGGATTTTTTTTTTTTTTTTAACACTATTCAACTTTACATGCTTGTTAAAAAAAAAAACACAAAAACAAACCACTGAAGATTTCTGTTAATGCATTTTTGTAAGGCTTTGGTAGGGCTGCAGAGAAACTTGCACACACACAGCCCTTGTGTGCAAATAAAAACACAGTAGCAGCAATGGTATCTGGAAAGTTCAAAGAAAACGTCAGAAAAAGTGGATGTGATATCAATTCCAAAACAAATGTGACCAAAAAGCAGCAGTTTCTAGTAACGGCTACATTCGTTATCAGGAATAATACATTATTGGTTGTTGCAAGCTATCTACCATGCAAATTGTCCACTTATTCATTAAAAAAAACAAATAACTTCCTCAATAAAGAGAAACGTAGCTCCAAAACATGACCAGGATACTGTATGTAACAAAATAAATATGTTGTATAATTCATGAAAAGACATTTCTAGTTAACTATATTGGCCTTCTAGTCTTTTCATGTACTGAAGGGAATATCATCAGAGACTGAACGGCTCACAGTAATGGCAAGAGGAGGAGGAGTAATTTGTAGCGTTTATCCCCCGATCCTGCATTAGAAATACTAAAACTTAAAATTGGAGACATTTAGTGTGTGCATCCAGCAATGAAACAACTAGGTGCTGAGAAAGCACTTTCCCCAAAATGATTGAATGGAAAATAAAACAGGTTACAAATCAGTTTTAAAGCTGAACTCCAGGCAGATGATATAAAAGATGCCAATAAATGCAGCTCTGTATTCATTGAAACACTGTTAAATGTATTTTGCTTTGTAGTGTAAGTACCTAAACTTGACCCGCTATCGGCCTTTTGCAGTCCCCCTTACAGCAGAGCCGAGACTGGCAGAGGGAGAAGCAGCATATGAAAACAGTCACTTGTGCTGCAGTGCACATGCACCATTGGGGAGTGGGCATGCTAGAGGAGGGAGCAGAGTGGCCAATGAGCTTATCAATCTGCTGTTTCCCCTGTCACTGTTCAGTTGCAAGCTGGACAGCTGGTATATGTATACAATTAACGGCCTGTATTGGATACCTTTTGGCCTGCTTAATATACAGCTGAAAGTGTTCTGTTAGAACTGGTTAATAAGTACAGAAACTAGCTGTTGGTTGAGTAAGCCGATAACTTCCTGTGCTCTGCTTGAGCACAAGTAAGGGTTATGGACCTGAGGAGAGTGTGGGAAGGGAGGTAGTGGAAATAGCCTTTAAAGAAAAGCAAAATATTGGCTTATGTACATTTAGGGATGAACTAGCGAATATAATGGTAATGCTGTAGAATAGGCATCTGAATGTGTTTCCCCCCCCCCCCCTTCACACACAAAACAGGGTATGACGGAACACCCGGTCATGAACAAGGTATGCAGGACACACTAGTCTCCCAAAATGCAGTGCATGGTATTTAGGTACCAGGTTACCAGACGAGAATACTGTCAGATAAGGGTGTGCCAAGCCTATACATTTCCACAATCCTGTATATGCATTGGCTGAAGCGTTATACTGGGCAGTATTTAAAATGGGTCGGAGCATGCACCTGTTTCTTTCTATACAGCGCCACTTGTGATTAAAGGAAGTGCAAAAGTTATTGCATACAGTGTGAGGCACTATTAAAATAATAATTAATAATGTTATTCATGAATTGGCACTTGTATTAAATTAAAAGATAACTATGGAGTAAGTTTTTTTCCCCATAGTTCTCTTAAGGGTCATGGGAGGACATATACTAGCGTCCTCCCATGGCGCAAAGCTCAGTATATACAGCTTGCGGTATACTGAGACGGCCACAGCCGGGACAGATCCCTACATTACTGTCGAGATCCACCCAGCTGCGTGATTGACAGCTGGCTCTGCCTATCTAGAGGCAGAACCAGCTTTACCCGCCCCCTCCCGTCTGTTCCTCCACTCAGCGCTGGAGGATCGTGGGAAATCCCTTTAGGGAGCCGTGACTGACAGTTACCGCTCTCTGCAGGGAGATGATCGAGAAGTGAGCGAGCGACCTGATCTATAGAGCCGACGTGTGACAGTTTCATTGTCACACGTCGGCTCGAACTATGAAGATGAGTGATTTTCCCTCACGTCATAGTTCTCCTTTAAAGACATTTAGGTTTGTTCACACCAGCCCCACTGGGCTGCTGACTAACACACTTCCATCGCAGACAAGCCAATCTGCATTATGTTCTATTAGTTAAGTCCATAGCATTGTGTTGGAGAAAAGTACGACATGCATTTCTGCAACGTACTATAACGGACCATAGTGTACTGAAGCACAGAGTTAAATGGACTGTAAAGTTTAAGAGCAAGCACTAGCATTTTATAATAACACAATTATTTCATTTTATGAGAGTTATTAAAGTGACATTAAACCCTCAGAATTTTTAACATAAAACAATACTGTAATGTGCGCCTTACTGTAATCCATGGTTGTTTCTCTTCTCTTTGCTGCTCTTCCTTTTAAATCTGTATCTGTTCTCATGCTCTGCAGAACTTCTGTTTGGCAGCAGACTGCCTTGTCTCTGAAATGGATACATGGTGTCTGTGTGTAGGTTTGCAACCTGAGCCAGCACTACAGGAAGAGGCACTGAGCTGAAAAGGGAAGTTCTTCCCAAGCATGAGAAGACATGAGGATTTAAAAGGAAGAGCAGCAAAGAGAAGGGAAACAACCATGGATTACAGTAAGGCACACATTACAGTATTGGTTTATGTTAAAAATTCTGAGGGTTTAATGTCACTTTAAGTGTATTAAATTCTGTGTCAGTGTACAGTTACACAAGCACAAAGTCATGAAATGAAAAGCAATTGCCTTTAGTATGTCAGAGTAAAGCAAATAAAGTGTGAAAAGATCTGTTTTAAAGATATTCTAAAATGGCCTGGACAGATTTGTTGGTACTCCTAGAAAACAGTACCAATAATTGGATTAGAGAGAGATTTCAAATTGTATGATGCAATTAGAATCATGCCTTAAATCTTATAATCAGTCATCCTATTTAACCACTTGCTGACCGGGTGTTTACACCCCCTTCCCATCCAGGCCATTTTTCAGTTCAGCGCTGCGATACTTTGACTGACGTTTATTCCGTCATGCAACGCTGTACTGAAATTAATTTTATACCATTTTTTGGGGACAGATAGAGCTTTCTTTTGGTGGTACTTATTCACCACTCGGGTTTTTATTTTTTTACTATATTAAGAAAAAATTACTGAAAATTTTTGAAAAAAACATTTTTTTTTTACATTATGTTAGGAAACAATATTACCCATTTTTTTGGTAAAATATAAAAAACACACGAGGTCACGTCGGGTAAACAAACACCAAACATGTCAAGCCTTAAAAATTGCGTGCGCCTGTGAAATAGCAGAAAACGACGAAGCCCAAAATCGGCCATAGGCGACGCTTTAAAAACTTTTAGCGCTCATCAGTTTAGTGTTATCAGTGATTGATGGGCCCTAGAATTATTGCTCTCACTGTGCCGTAATGGGCGCAATCGGCGTTTTTGCATGTATGCGCACCCGACGCATGTTTGCATGCGTGTATGTATGGTTGGGGACTTTAAAAACATTTTCTTGTTTTTTTCTTTTTCATGTGTGACTAATTTTTTGTTGTTGCAACTTTACATTTTTTTTTCTTAACTTTATTGTTGTCACATAGGGGGCTAAGAAACCCCCCTTTGCGATAGCAAAGAGGATGTGACAGGTCCTCTTTATGGAGACATCAGGGGTTTCCAAGACCCCTGTCACCTAGGGACCCCCCAAAGGTGATGAAGCAGAGATCTGCTTCATCAGCTTCTCTCCAGCGTCTGAAGCTGGAGAGTGAAAGCAGAATGTGGAAGTGATGTAATATACACCACTTCTGCGTTCTGACAGCGGAGAGGGGATCGGAGGGAGATCGTGTACCGATCTCCCTCTGATCCCGTCACAGAGCCACCATGCTGGTCCCGGGCTCGCACCGGGCACAGTGGAGCTCGGGACCAGTGGGAGGGGGCGCACAGAACGGCACGTTATACAAAGCGATCCGCCAGCTCTATACCCGGTGGATCGCTTGTATGTAAACAAGCATCGCTGCCGGTTTTTAAATCTTGGCAGTTTCTCATGCGCGTGAGTGGGTGTGGCTAACAGGATGTCTTTAAACGGCCGGTCAGATCCAGGAAGCTCCCGGCCGGCTGCTTTGTTACAATGGCCAGAGAAAGCAAATGAGAGAGTTGCCTGAAGAGATCAGAAAAAAAAAAAAAAAAGTATAGATCAGCATGCAAAAGTAAAAGCTAGAAGACCGCCAGGCAGCTTGATGTTCCTGTGACTAAAATTAGAAATAGTTATTTCAGGGAAAATGGTGGGTTCTTTTTCATGGAAGGATACCAACAAATTTGTCCACAGCAGTATGTCAGATGAAAGAAATCTCTTTTGCGTCTTTAAGGCAGCCTCCTAAATATCACAAGCTACCTAATGTGTATTGCTACCATTAGCCTGTCGCATGAGACCAGAAATACCTTAATCTTAAAACTGCCACCAAAATAAATAAAATTGGCTGGAGTTCAGCTTTTTTGTTACAATAAATATCCCACAACCTTGAAGACTTAGAGAAAAGGAAAAAAACAACAACAGAGAAAGAATGGATTAGCAACTTGCTCTTGTTGTTTGCAGAATATCACTACATGTGCACTTTAAACTGGCTTCTGAGGTGTGAGGTAGTTTTTGCCAACTTTGTCTTGCGTCTCGAAGTTTGGGATACTACACCTCCCCAAAGTTGGTGTGCCCAGTTTCCTTGGCATGATCTCTTGCTGCCAACTGTCCAGTTAATCCTTTCTGGCAAACCATACAGCGCAGGGCAAATCTATTCACATCTGTAAATTTCCTTTTCTTCCTGGCTTCTTCTGCCAACTCCAAGGCCTGCACCAGTGCGTCATCATCTGTTGTGGAAAAGATGGTCATAGGGGGCATGCTAGGATCAGGAAACTGGCGTTGTAAAGGGTCATAGTGAATGCCATCATAAATCAGCAAAACCCGTCTGCTGTAGCCAGCATCCTCCCCAAAACGATCGATTCTCACAGTCTGTGTGTCCACAACACAGATTTCACACTGATAAAATTTGGAAAGTATTGAAACCTCTATAGCTCCGCCCCATGTATCATCCCTACGAATCCACAAGCAATATTCTTCGTTGCCTTTTCCCAGCACGGCTTCGGAATAACTTGTTGGATCACTTGCAACAATTTCAGCTATAAGGCTGCGCATTTCTGGTGCACAGGCTGGGTCATATACACCACCTTCCACCACATAGTAAACACTGGTGAAGAGACAGGAATTGTCTGCTGGAACAACTCTACGAACAATCGCTGGAGCCTTTGGGAGAGTCTGATCATTTATACATTGCTTCACGATAGTAGCAGGCTTGCTTTTATCTTCTTCCACAATCAGTGTGTCACCTGTTTAAAAGAGATAAAAATGTGCACCATGAATACCTGTCAAACAAAACATAGATCATTGTATTACATATACAGTACTTAAATAACATCAGCAATTTAAAGATGATGGCAACAAATTCTTAGAAAAAAGGGGGAAATAATGAACAAAACAAACCCACATTTAGTACACACAAAAATGTTTGTGCCCGAAGACATTTTCTACAGTTTTTGCATTTAGCAAATTCTCTAGCTTACAATGGCTATAAATACTTTCCAGTGACCAATTCTACATTCAGTATAGATTCTAATCCATTAACGCATTACAAACCTAGGGCAGGGAATCACATGTATGTAATGTACAAAGCACAGGATTGAGCTATGTAATGTCGAGAGTAGAGGGATCGGATGCATCTAAAAAGATTATCCAAGATGTACATATTCGTATAGAAAGATTCCCGACAATATATTGCTCATTTGAGAGTGTATGATGTGTCTTCCACATGTGTTTGTGTACGCACAGAGAAGTGTAGTTTGGGCACTGTTGACTCTCAAGGGGATCCTTTGAGTGACAAGAAGCCCTCCACAATTTCTCCAACAAGAAGCTGCTCGCTCCCTCCAGGCACTTCTGCAGGAGGACATTTCATGTAAACAGAGGGGAACACTGGGGTCTGTCTGGTATTACATAGTGCACAGCACAGGGATGCATGTGAAGTGACCCTTGTATACAATGGAGTATAAAAAACAAAACAAACAGGAGCAGGAAAAGACACCTACAGAAATGAGGTATCACCACAATGCCCCTGGCTTCATCCATCTTCTTTTCCCTGGGCTGTCAGCACCACAAAGGCCTTACCTGGGGGCTTCCAGAAACCCCTCATCAACCTGGCCTCTCTCACTAGACCTTGGAGTCTTACTAGGGATGTCCCGATACCAATACTAGTATTGGTTTCAGGGCCGACACGGGTACTTTTTAGGTTCCGAAACCTTGCATGTGTATGTGATGCCATGTTTATTCAACATCAAATAAAGACAGGAGGATAAAGTGGACCTCTGGTTTGCTGGTAGCGTATTACTTCTTTACCCTGTGGATAACTGAAACAATGCCGACGTGGCTGGAAGTATCAAAATGCAAAGTCCATTACCTCAGGCCCCATTCACACTGAGCGATTTATCGAGCGATTTTTGCAGCGATATCGCTCATATTTCCACACGATAACGCTCTATGTAGCTTCTCCAATCCATTTCAATGGAGCTGTTCACATCTCGTCGCTCAATATCGCTTGTAGCTCGTCGCTGGTAGCTTGTCGCTCCTACATGACCCTTTTTTCGAGCGATTTCGAGCGATATTGCTCCTGATTGCATACAGCCCAATAGGAAAAAGTGGCGCGACACGTCGCGCAATATCGCTCAAAATCGTGCGATTTTCATGTCGCTCAGTGTGAATGAGGTCTAATACTGTAAATTCCCAGTTATTCAGCACCCATGAGGATCGGTAGGTGCCGGATAAATGTAGTTTCTGGTTCCTTGAGAGTTAATAGTAACTCTCAAACAACTAAACCCCTCCCTCCCCCCACTGGTTGCTTAAATGCCAGATAATGGGGAGTTTACAGTAGAAGGTTGTATTGCCATGATCAGTGGGAAACTGACATAAAAAGCTATTAGACACCGAGTACGTCCTGCAGTAGTACCACTGCTCTGAACCTGAAGAGTTCTCCGTGGTTATCTGGCTCAGAACACAGGATCTGGAAGCTGCAGAATACAGAGCCTAGTGCTCATAGTGCACTATATAGATATTCTGCATGGTGCTTTATGCTGCAAGTGATATTAGCATGGAGAACTCCTTCCTTCCGAGGTAATGCCATTGCCAGAGAATGGCATTACGTCAGAAGGAAAAAGGGCCGATAAAGCTGAACTCCAGGTATAAATTATGCATAATGACATTGGGTTAGCGTGTTCTAATGCAAGTATGCATATGTCAAGCCTGATCAGCCCACGGGGATCCTGTAAATGTCTGTAGTAGTCAGAGCTACTACAGCACTGGATGCAATTTCTGGCTCCTGTATGGTGCGGTGCTGAGCAGCTTCCACTCTGCTCTTAAAACACAGGGGTCAATCACTCATCACCGCAGCCATTCAGAGAACTCCTAATATTTTTATCAATGAATACAACTGCGATTTCTCCTGTGCGTTTAGCAGCGTATGGCTGCAGCCTGTCACCGATTTGTACAGATAGGCTGTTCGCAACACCTGTGGCTCCCGGGTGCAAAGATCCGGCCACTTTTCCCAGTACACAGACCTCGTGTCTGCATGAATAAGCCCTTTATCATTGATAAGATTGCTAGAAAATACAGAAAGGAAACATACCTGATTTGTAAGTGTTGCTCCCTGGATGCCTCCTCCTGCAAATTATAAGAATTTACCACCTCCCTCCTCCAGCTGGCAAGGGAGTGATGCATGTAGATGGGTGTTTTCACTCCTGCCTGTGTACTCCAGAGTGATCCTGCCTCTGGCGAGAAAGGATTGCCAGTATTATATGGCAATAAGATCCGCTTCACAACTACGCGTTTTGTAGCGCGTCACAAGCATTATCTCGATTGTTTTTCAGGTGTTTTTGCTACTGGTACCGTTGGGCCAAATAGAAAACCACCTGATTCAAAAACACTTACAGGGTTATTCACAAAAGGGTGAAGAGTTTGGACAAGACAGGAGAAGTGACCAATCTAGGAGAACTCAATGGAACTGGAAAGTGAGCTGAACTGGAGAATTTTTCCAAATCGATTATGTTGTCCTGTCACTTCTCCTGCCTTCTCCAAACTCTTCACCCTCTAGTGCATAACCCTGTTAGACCCCATTTACACCAGGTCTGTTTTTCAATGGATGCCAATGGAAGGTAACTCAAAGAAATGAATGGGTGTGAATGAGACCAGTTCACACCGCTCAAATCTGTTGCCAAAAAAAAAAAGTAGAACATGCCTACTTCTTTTTCAGCGTAATGCAACACAAGGCAGAGGTGTGTATTAGCCCCAGGGGCGTAACTAGAAATCACAGGGCCCCACAGCAAAATTTTGTATGGGGCCCAGTGATTGCTAGTTATGCCACTTGCAGAGCCCACCTGATATACCAAACAGCCCACCTGAGAGTGACCCTGCAGAGCCTGCCATAGACTCTCTATAGTGGGCTCCGCAGGGTCTCAGATGGGCTGCACACCTCTTACCTGTCAGCGCTGTCCGCCTCCGTTGTCGCCGGGGCCCCGCCTCCTCTTCCGTTCCCCCTCCTCCTCTTACATCACTGGCCCCACCTGCTCTTAGGTCGCTGGCCAGTGATGGAAGAGGAAGCGGGGTTGCTCTTAGGCGGGCCCCGCCTCCTCCTTCACTGCGAACGCTGGTTGTCACTGACACAGCTCCGCAGCGGCTATGAGGGGAAACGCCACTGCTGAGCTGCGTCAGTGAAAGCCAGCCTGAGCTGCGTCCTGTGGGCCGCCTGGGTTGATATTACATGCCATATCAACCAAGGCGGCCCACACGGCATCAGAGGGATGCCCTGGCCGGGCCCCATAGCGGCCGCCTGTGTCACTATGGCGATTGTTACGCCACTGATTAGCCCCATTCACTTTTCGGAGCCCTTACATTAGCAGTTGTTGAAAAACAGATCACAGCGGATGGGAAGGAAATCGAAAGGTACAATCGTTAGTCAAAGGACCCTCCTGACTTAAGCTTGTGACACACTGCATGCAAAGCAGAGCAGAGTGGTGGTGCGCGGACCTTCGCATGCAGTGTGTCATGTCATTTTCACTCCAGCACATCAGCTTGCGAGAGCTCACATAGCCGAGCGTGCCCAGGTGAAAAACGTCATCTTCAGCCAATCGGCTTGTGCGTCATGATGCAAAGTCTATTCTGTTGTAATAAACCAATAGTGACTAGCACTCCAATGCAAATCAAAGTTAATCTCCTTTATTGACATTGGTGATGTTACATTTAACAAAAAGCGATGTTTCGGAACCAAGTGGTCCCTTCCTCAGGCAAACAAAAAGCGTTTGTTTGCCTGAAGCACCCCCCAACCTTCCTACGTGGGCTCGATAAAACCAATCAGGAGGGCGATGGGACTTGAAGTCTATTCGGTTGTAACGCACGAGCCGATTGACTGAAGACGCAGTCTTTCATCTTGCAGGGCTCAGCACACACACTGTAAGGTGCGAACGTCCGTGTCTCACAGCTTTGCATGCAGTCTGTCACGGGCTTTGTGATTACCTTCCGATTTTGGTGTGAACGGGCTCTTAAAAGCATACGCGCATTAAAAAAAAAGCTGGAAAAAAAACAAAACATCAACACCTATATGTGAACAAGGCCTAGTCTGATAACATATAGGCGATTCTGACGCTAGAGCCAAATAACCAGCGGCAGGATCACTAAGGCCTCATTCACATGTAAGCATGTGATGACGCACATTACCACACAGTCACAGGCGTTAGTTTCCTGCGCACAGTATTTTTAAACACACGCCAAACATGAGAAAAGTTGCAACGCAGCAAATTCTGTGATATTCATTCCGCGTTTTTTTCCAGCTAACTAGTAACGGCACCGCAAGAGCAATACCGGTAGGTGCAGGTTCCTGATACACCTCTGTGAACGTAGGAACTGCCACATTGCCCCTATAGAATTGCTCTAGCAAGCTTGACGCTGCTGAATCTCAATTGCTAGCAATGGGAAAGCTATCCCCCACCTCATCTACAGAGGGGGTTATTCCATTGTGACAAACAACAGTGACCCTGCCAATGTGACAGCCTTAGAATCACCACCATTGCCATACAGGACAGGTTCTTCCTTCAACGATCCATTCCAATGGGAACCCAAGAAGGCCCGTGCATCAAATGACAGTGTGCAATCCAATAGGAGGGTGTACGGCCAGCCTGTGCACTAGCAATCATTACCTGATTTGATAGGCAGGTCCCGCAGGGTGGCATCACCATCACTCAGGTCTAGATTGGCGGGGGGATAGCCCACCATGATTCGCTGCCCGGGCTCGGAGATGCCACTCGCCCCGGCTATCCGCTCCTGCAGCTCCCGGACGCTGGACATGTCCGTTAGCCCCTGAAGCAGGTACGTTCCCTGCCGGGTTTTACAACGAAGCCGCAACATTTCAACCACTGACACCGCTAACGATGAAACAACTAAACAATGACCAGGGATGCCGGGTAGCCACGCTCAGTGACATCAAATCTCGCGAGAGTTCATGTCGTTACGCGATCCTTCATGTTGGTACACCCAGGATGTTTCTCACTTTATTAGTATTGTGCAACATAACTTTTGCTGTTTAACATGCTTGGTTCTCTCGATGTAAAACTGTAATGAACACAACGATAGTATAGTCTTTCTGTGCTTCTAAAAATAAAAGTATAAGGGTCCATTCGCACCAGATGCGTTTTCAGTTTTTCAATGCACAACAATAAAAAACACATTATAATCATGGATATAGGGCACTTTTTACACAGGATCTTGTTGCCAGCCTGTGCCAGCAAGAACTTTTTGACTAGTTGCTGTATTTTCATACAGCATGAGCCATTACTAGTATGAGAAGTATTGAATGTGTAAACCACAAAGGATTTAATGTAAACATAAGAACTACCCAGAAAGCAAGGATAACGTGCCACAAACTTGTGGCAGGGTTAAATTGTAATTCTTGTTAACTTGCTGCACACATTCCTGGCAAGTTGTAGACTTGCAGAACACTTGCAGCACCAGTTCTGGTTGACACTTTTTGAATTTGTAGAAAATTTGCTTGCCAAGTCTACAGCAAGAGTCCTGCAGGACAGCGTGCAGCCCCAATCACAGGCACGGAGACATTTCCCGATCTCTGCAGCTGCGGACCGGGAAAATGTCTCAGTACCTGTGATTGGCGCTGCGCGCTGTAAGCTTCCTGGCGGGCTCGGCACGTGGAGCTGCGAACACGCCCGAGCCCATCCTTATTAGCAGGGGTTGAAAAATTTGATGGTGTCTCACCAGTCATTCAAAAATGTCACCAGTCAGCATGACCGGACTATAGCCTTGCAATTTATGTTAACATTTTTTGGGGACAGATAGAGCTTTCTTTTGGAGGTATATTATCACCACTTGGGGGGGGGCGGGTTATTTTTTTTAACTATATAATGAAAAAAGTACCATAAATGTTAAAAAAAGTTTCCCTACGTTATGTTATAAAACATTTATTCTTACCCATATTTTTAGTAAAACATAAAAGTCGGGGTCACGTCGGGTAAATAGACACCAAACATGTCAAGCCTTAAAATTGCATGAGCCCGCAAAATCGCAAAAAACGCCCATAGGCGACGATTAAAACACTTTTACTGCTCATCAGTTTAGTGTTATCAGTGATTAATGGCTCTAAAATTATTGCTCTCACTCCGATGTTTGGTGCGATATGTAACATGTGCGGCACAATAGGCCCAATCGTCGTTTTCGCACGTAGGCGCACCCGACGCATATATGCGTGTGTATGTGGGGGGCAGGAACTTTAAAAAATGTTTTTCTTTTTTTCTTTTTTATGCTTCTTTAGTTTTTTTATGATTCTTTAATTTTTGTATTACTTTTTTTTTTACAAACAACTTTATTGCTATTTCATGGGGGGCTAAGAAGCCCCCTATGTGATAGCCAATTTACATGACAGGTCCTCTTTATGGAGACATCAGGGGTTTCCAAGACCCCTAATGTCACCTAGGGACCCCCAGAGAAGCTGATGAAGCAGAGATCGGCTTCATTAGCTTCTGTAGCTGGAGAGTGACACTGAATGCAGGAAGTGATGTTATATACATCACTTCCTGCATTCGGGGACTGAGAGGAGATCAAAGGGAGTTTGTGTACTGAAATCCCTTTGATCTCCTGTCACAGAGCCGTGCCGGTCCCGGCCGCATCGGGCACAGTGGATCCCGGGACCGGCAACGGCAGTGACAGCTGCTGATACAAGCGATATAGCGTCTCTTGAGACGCCTGATCGCTTGACTGTAAAGCTCCCGGTCGGCCGTGTAATTACAACGGCCGGCCGGGAAGCTGCTCGTCGGGCTCCACTGTCCTCTCGTCACAGACGAGCGGACGAGTGGATTTTTGAAGCCCTGCTTATTAGCAAGGGCTCTGCAAGTGTACAGCACTTTTGCAAAGCACGTTGATCTGGAGACTTGCAATGCAGACTTGCTGTAATTGTGCAACAAAATTGTGAAGCTTGGCAAGTCTGCAATAGTTTAGCAAGTCATTTTCAAACTTGCAGCTCAATTGCTTGCTATCTGGGTAGAACAAAGAGAAATAAAGGTTTTACATTAGCAGTGAAATTACTTTGTTTCCTAGTGCAAGATAAGGCCTGACATCTAATTTCTATCCTGATTGCTATTTATGGGTTAACTTAGACCCTTCTTCATTTTTTTTTCAACATGAAGCTGCAGTTGTCTTTGATATTTTCCTGGACTGGCTGGTAAAAATAGTTGTTGTAAGTTTGCTATATATGTGCAATCTTAAAAAATTAACTGCGCTTTCAGCCGCTGGTCGATCATTAACCTACTACCAGCTGACTTTGGGTCAAAGGACTACATTAGTAAATGTACTCTTGTGATGCAAAAGAGAAGAAAAAGCAAAATATTGGCTTTACTTCTCTTTTAAAGCATTGACAAAGACCTGTCACAGAGATGTCAACCTGGGAGAACAGTTTCATGCACAATAAAGAATTGTTGCATAGGAAATGACGCTGCAAAATATAAGTATTAAACTTACAATCATATCCACGCCCCTATCTAAAGCTTAGTGCCCCTCCCAGCAGCTGTGCCATAGTGATCAAACCACCTATAAAGATGTACATCAAATATTACACAGTGCTATGTAAAATAAAATTAATTTATGTCAAGTGACAAGGTGCAAAAAGTTATTTTACATTGCATAAAAATTGAAAAAGCTTTTTCCAATTTAATAATTACAATGATACATAGGCAAGTGCCACTTTCAAATATCCAAAACTGTGCCGCTTGATAATCACAGTAAATATGCAAGTGTCAGTATAAAACAGCTCTAGATGTCCACTATTGCTAATGTGTAAATATAATCCAAAAGTGTGAAAAGGATGCTCCAAAGTTGCTCCTCTGATCCCCTTTATAGTGCTCCTTCCAGATTCAATCAACTGACCGTATAGGATGGGCGATTGTTAACAAATGGTGAAATACTGCTCAAAGTTATTTCCTCGGCACCAGACTTCTCCAAAACACATCTTCGTATACCAGCAAATAGTGGCCCCTTATACGATATTAGCTCAATAAAAGATGTAACCATGGTGTAAAATTGTTCAAATGTTTTATTAAAACATTTTAATAAAATGAGAACAAAAAAACAACAACACATTCACAATGTTAGGTGCTTAAACGGCACCACAGATCCGCTCATTGAGAGAAGTCCTCTTGTTGTCCTAGTTGGGACATTACATACACCCGGTACTTCCTGGTGTATGTAATGACGAATCCGCACACCCTGCACATTTTATCATAGACTTCATTAGGGGTGGTATACGTGCTGAAACAATCTAAGCTTCTTATATTATACATAGTCCCGCCCATGTATCAACCCATATCCTAACACAGTGCCTCCTTCAAATCATGACCCCCCCTTCACATCAGAGTCACCCATTGCATTAGTGGCCCCCTACCTTTCACATCAGAAGCCCCACTTTCATATCAGGGTCCCCCCTTTCACATCAGAGTTCCCCTTTTACATAAGGAACCCCTCACATCAGTATTTATTCTCCCTTCACATCACAGTGTCACTACCACAACATTTTGAGGTACCATTGAGGAAACCAGGAGGCACACCGGTGTGCTACAGCACCCTGGTTGAGAAAGGCTATCCTAGCACATAACATCAAGCTGTACTACCTCTATCTCACCACTAGATGTCAATATTTGCAATAGAGAAGCAATAGCATAGCAATCTTATTGAGGGGTATACAGTATCCATACCCAGTTCATAGCATTCTATACATAAATGAATCAATCAAACCCTAATATTATTGAATTAGATCCAACTATATACACTACCGGTCAAAAGTTTTAGAACACCCACATTTTCCCTGTTTTTATTGAAATTTACACAGTTTAATGTCTCAATATACTCTCAAAATAAAGAATAGAACAAATAAACAATTGGACATCCAAAAAAACAAACAAACACGTATGCCATGTTTTTTTTTGCCATGTCTTTTTCTTCTTCTTTTCTTTAACAAAATGTAATCTAAATTTTTGACCCATCAAAGTAGCCACCTTTTGCATATATAACAGCCGAACACCCTCATGGCATTCTTTCTACAACTGATAGCAAATATTGTTCGGAAAGTTCTTTCCAACACTGTTGCAGAAGTTCCTAGAAAAGTGTTGTACTTGTAGGAGTGTGGAAATTTTTAAAAAGACTACTAGTCCAAGGACTAAAGTAGGGATGCACCGATACCGGTATTTTGGTACCGAGTACCGATAATTTTTTTCCGATACTCGCCGATACCAATTACCGAGTAACAGAAGTCCCATTCAGGAAGCCAGGTGGCGTTTAATGACTCGCCACCTAGCTTCCTGTTTAGCCGTGAAGCCGGGCAGCGTGTAAAGACTCGCCACCCGGCTTCCCAATTAACAAGAAAGTCCCCTCTTACCTTGGTATGTCCAGCCTGTCACCCCCGGCGCCTCTCCAGCCAGAATGCGGCCTTCCTCTGGTACCCAGCCGCAGCAGTCTGGCCGGCCAATCAGGAAGCCGGGCGCCGTGTAATGGCGTGACGCCCTGCATTCTGATTGGCCGGGAGGCCTGCTTCATGCTCCCTTGTCATGACATGATGATGTAGCATGAAGCCAGCTTCCTGGCCAATCAGAAAACCGGGTGCCGCGTCATTACACGCTGCCCAGCTTCCTGATTGGTCGGGAAGTCGGCTCCATGCTCTCTCATCACAAGTGACGAGAGAGCATGGAGCCGCTTCCCGGCCAATCAGGAAGCCCGGCAGCGTGTAATGACGCACTGCCCGGCTTCCTGATACAGGAAGTACTCGTGCTGGGCATCGGAGCATTTGTACAAGTACGAGTATGAATACTCGCCCAAATACTCTGTATCGGCACCAATATCAACACTAGTATTGGTATCGGTGCATCCCTAGACTAAAGCAGGGGGCCCGATCTACTTGTCTCTCATGACAATCTACTTGTCCTGATACACAATTTTTTTTTTAACCAAAACTGTATTTAGCTGTGCTAAGAAGCGCTTCTCATTGGTCAGCACCCTCAGGGGACCCCCGCTGAATACATGGCACAGGTACAGATAGTACACCCGTACTGGTGGTCGGGACCGCGCAATCTTGTACAGTTCCATACACGCATCCGCGTGTATGGGGTAACATCCGTGTGGCAATCGCTAAAAAAAGGTACATGTACCTTGCTGCGTGACACGCACCGTGCGGCATTTTCAACTGCAATCGTGTGTGATTGCACGGGCGGTATTGCGGCGGGAAACTGCGCAATCTGCCTGGTGCGACTGAGGTGCCATTAGAAAATAATGCCACTGCCAGCTCGAATGGCGGCGGTGTGCGATTCCGTGATTGCCCGGCCATCCGCGCGGTTTCATGCATAATAGCCGCACAGTCACCCATCGACAAGGTGTGAACCTGGCCTTAATGTGCGTTAAAGAGCGTTGCTGCCCAGCCACCACAATATGGCACACAGTGGAATGGGGGCATCACTCCACTCACACAGACAATACCCTATGCATGCATTTATTTGCATGCAGATGGTGGGGGCAGCACGGTTGGTTTTAATTTTTTTAATTGTTATTTACTTTATTTTTGTTTACTTTGTAAAAGTTATCATTTTTTATTTTCATTTATTTTATTATTTTTTACATTTTTATTTATTTCCATGTTTTATTATTTGTTATTTTTTACTTTTCTATTTTTTACATTTATTTTATTTATATTTTTAATTGTTATTTATTTAATTATTTTTTACTTACAAGTCCCTGTGTGACAGCATTTGGAGGTGACAGGATCTCTTTATTGAACCTGTCACCTCTAATACAGGAGTTCAGTACTGTGATTGTTCTCCTGTGACAGGAAGGCTGCGAGTGCAGCGCTCCTGTATCACTGCTCACACGGAGTAGACTGACTCCCTGCTTTCCAACCAGATCTAATTTGCCGTGATCCCAGGTCCCACAGAAGGGTGGGGGACCCTGAAGACCACGGTGGGGAGGGAGCCAGTGGGCTCCACGCTCCCTGCTCTGTCAGTGCTCCACACGTCCGTCTCTGTCACCGCTCCATGCTTCCCACTCCATCATTGCTCCACGCCTCAGGCTCTGTCACCACTCCAGGCCCCTGGCTCTGTCACCGCTCCGTTTAGGTTAAAAAACAAATAAAAAATTAAGCCTTGCTACGCAGCAGGGTCAATGTACTGAAGAAGCCAACTGCCCGATGTCTGGAGTTGCATGTCCCGGGCGTTGGGTGATACAAATTCCACACCCCTGAGGTTGCTTTGCTTTCCCCCTTCTATCCAGTTGATCCCAAACAAGCTCAATGGGGTTTAAGTTTGGAGACTGTGCTGGCCATTCCATGAATTTAAGTCTACCATCTTGATTTCCTTTAAGGTAATTCTGACACAGTCTGGAGGTATGCTTTGGGTCATTAGCTTGCAGTAGGTATTGCATGGTGCAGCAAATTGATGTGGTAGTAGTTTTGGTTCAGGGTGCCACTCACTCTGGGGTGCCACCCCAGACCATCTCACTTCCGACTCCATGTTTGACAGTTGGTGTCACACACCAAGGAACAGTCCTTTTGCCTACTTGATGGCATACAAAAACCCTGAGTGATAAATCGAAGATGCCCTATTTTGATTCGTCAGCCCATAAGACTTCCAGTCTTCAGTAATCCACTGGCCATGCTTCATGGCAAGCCTCTTTTTCTTATTTTGCCATCTTAGCTATGGCTTTCTTACTGCCACTCCACCTGTCAAACCTGCAGCTCGAAGTCTTCTCTTCACAGTAAAAACTAAGGCTGGCTTACTTTGATCAGTGTTAAGCTGTGCTTAAAGCTGTTGTCCTGTAAGCCGCCTGTCATGCAAGCTGTTGATTCTCAGAAATTTGTCTTCTGATTCTGTTGTGGCCTTGGGTCTGCCAGACCTATTCCTGTTAGAGTTTCTTCCAGTTTCCAAGTGCCCTTTGAGGTGTAGGAAACTGCACTCACTGGCACCTTGGCTTTCTTTGCAATGTCTCTAAAGGAAAGACCTACACTTTTAAGGGTTTTATTGGTCTGCCTTCCTTTGTTATTTGCCTTTTTCTCACCACTATGAGAGTGATAAATACTACTTCCTGCAGTACAATACTGTCCAAATATTGCTTAAGAGGGTGTAGTAACACAGTCTGTTCCAACACTACTTTTCTACAGGAAGAGGGCTAGTGAGTAATCAACAAAAGTTGGGACACCTGTAGGAATTGTTAACAAACTTTCAAGGCTTAATTTACTTTCATTGCTGCAGAACAACTGTGAATTGTTAACCCATTACTTCTTCCCTGAAGAAGGCCTTTCTGTATAACTCTGAAATGTACATTATTTTGCAGTTTTTGTTAACCTAAACTTCTTTTTTTTCACATCTGGCAGTTTACCACTTAACTTTGTACCATTTCAGGTTATTCACTGGACTTGAACTGCTTACATTTCAATAAAAACGTAAAAAACTGGTTAGTTTCATGTCTAGGGATCTCCCTCTTCAGATTAGAGCACCACCAGTGTTTTTGGACCCTATCTATCCCATTAAAAATGTAAACCTATCAGATCCTTTTGGACCTCTTTAAAGTGTCTTGATACATTATGATATTTTGTAACCCTTCATGATGTTATTAAAAGGGAAAAATGGGGTAAGTGTTTTTCCCCATACTTCTCTTAACCCTTTCGCTCCCAAGCCCTCCGGAACATTTTTCAAATCAGCTGGCCAAGCCATTTTTGAATTTTCTGCAATTTTTTCCTATTGGTTTGATTTACACATATACCAGTGTCCTTCCGTGACCCAAAGCTCAGTATATCACGAGCTACATCTCGCGGTATACTGAGACCGCCACAGCCGGGAAACATCCTGACATTGCTGTTGAGATCCACCCAGCTGCGTGAATGCCTATCTAGAGGCAGAGCCAGCTGTGCCCACCCCCTCCCCTGTTCATCCAGTCAGCGCTGGAGGATCAGAGCGGGGAGGGGGGAATCCCTGCGGGGAGCTGTGACTGACAGTCACTGCCCTCTGCAGGGACATGATCGAGAAGTGAGCGAGCGACTGTGTTCGTTCACTTCCTGATCTATGGAGCTGACGTGTGACAGTTTCATTGTCACACGTCAGCTCGAACTATGAGGATGTGTGATTTTCACTCACGTCATAGTTCTCCTGTAACACATTCCTTTATCCTCTGCTGTAACTGCCTCATTGTTCTTCCTACGTATTGGTTACCACACAGGTATGCCAATACAGGTCACATAATTAGTGCAACATTAATATATTTCCTAATGTCAAAGTCTTTCCTGTAACTGTCAAACTAAACTGGTTTAACGTCTTACCTTCAGTTCTCTTCACAGTTCTACAACTTAAACACCTAAAACACAACCCCATCAAACAGGTTTGGTCACCTACCAGGTGGATCCACCACGTTATGTACAAGCCTGACCCTCAACATGGCAGCCCTTCTATATATAATAGAAGGTTTATTGGGAACTATTGGGCCCAAAATCTTATCCCTCTGTAGGATTTCCCAATGGTTTTTTTATTTTCTCTACAGCCGGCTGATCGCTTGTATAACAATGCCCAGTGCGGAGCCCCCCTCTACTGGCGCGAACCCCCCACACCCCTATACTGCCAGTTATCCCAGTTATCCTGAGGAGGAGGAGAGATCAGCATTTCCCCAACACTGATCTCTTCGCCTCTCTATCTACAGACAGAAGCGATGTGTATTTCATCACTTCCGCCTTTAGCTGTCATTTTTATGGCTGCTATAGCCAAAGAAGAACCTGGTGAAGCAGATCTCTGCTTCATCAGCTTCTTTGGGGGTCCCCAGGTGACATTAGGGGTCTTAGAGACTCCTGATGTCTCCATAAAGAGGACCTATCATTGTATATTGGCTATCACATAGGGGTTTTTTAGCCCCCTATGTGATAGCAATTAAGTTAATAGTAAAAACAAAGTTAAAAAAAATGAAAGTCTCATTAAAAAAAAACACCCAAAAAAGTTTAGTCCCCCGCGTGCACGCACTTATAAAAGTAAATACGCGTCGGTTATGTCTACGTGTGAAAACAATGATTACGCCACACATGTTACATATCACTGCGAAGGTCGCAGTGAGAGCAATAATTTTAGGGCCATTAATCACTGATAACACTAAACTGATGAAAGCATCGCCTACGACCAATTTTAGGCATGGTAGTTCTCTGCGATTTCGTGGAGCTTGACATGTTTGCTGTCTTTTTACCCGACCTGACACCATCTTTTATATTTTACCAAAAAATTGGGTGCTGATAAATGTTTTATAACATAACGTAGGGAAAACAGGTCTTGTTGTATGATTTATCAAGTATTATAGAACAAATGTACCAATAGGTGGTCATATTAGTCAAATCGGTATTGCATATGTATATTTACAGTATATACTGTATATAGAGGCATATGTTGAAAATGTAATGCACCATGCAGCTATTGTTTGGGGACATGCAATGTAAACGCAATACTAATTTTACTAATGTAACCTCATATTGGTACATTTGTTCTATACTACTTGATAAATCATACAATAAGACTTTTAATTAAAATGTTATGGTATGATTTAACAAGTAGTTCAGAACAAATGTACCAGTACATGTGGGGCAGGAGGAGGCGTGGTGGTCCATTGAAGTGAATGGCACCGTAACCACGTCCTCTGGCCGCAATGCGATCGGCCACACGGGAATGCAAGACACATCAATGCCTGCGGTCTGGTCCGAACAAAATAGTGCTTGCAGCATTCACTTCTATGGACTGCCACGCCCCCTCCTGCCCCAGAACATAGTGAGCCGGCCGCAATGCAATGCCTTCTGGCCAGAATCAGGCCGGAATGCACCATGTATGGTGTGAACGTGGCCTTATTGTGTTGCATAGTCCTGAGTTTATTGCATTAGTGCATTGACCTGTATATACAGTATATCTATATATCTATTTACACATATACATATATTGTTTTTATCTTTTAGTTTCGGGGGAAGGTGATGTAGGTGGATATGGGGGTCTGGTTTGTGGAGTGGGGGTGCAGGTGATGGTGGTGGGTGGGTAGTGGGGGCCCATCAGCAAAATCTTGCCCAGGGCTCACTTAATATTAAAGACGGCCCTGCCTATCACGGTACCATGCTTGAATTCACTGAGCTCCTGAGAGCGACCCATTCTTTCACAAATGTTTGTAGAAGCAGTCTGCATGCCTAGGTGCTTGATTTTATACACCTGTGGCCATGGAGGTTATTGGAACACCTGAATCCAATGATTTGGAGGGGTGTGCCAATACCTTTGGCAATGTAGTGTATTTGGGCTCGAAAACGGCCACACCTGAGCTATTTAATGCTAATAAGATGTAAAGATTCAGGAGGTGCTGGATTGCCTGATCTTCAATTCTTTTATAGAGCTACCATATTGGCACACATTATTGATAGGAAATTCCATTACGACCACAAACTGTGGGTGAAGATTGAAACCCAAATCTCCTCCATTCTACCTTTCTCGATCCCTTAGATTCTCCCGTGCCATCACCCACGTCTTGCATCCCTCCCATTCTTCCTACCTTCATTATTGAAGATCTGGGACCACTTCCTCAAACATTCCCCGATCTCCAGTTCCAATAGACCCATGACTCCCATAATGGGCAATCCGGCATTCCTCCCAGGTAATCTCTCTTCTTCTTTTCTCTCCTGGTCCAAACATTCACCTTCCCCTATTACCTCAGCTTTTACCCATCATATTCTTGATGTTTTGGTAGTGACACCTGAGTTTTTCATCTAACAGTCATGGGCCTGAATTGAGTGATAAAAGTAGCAGTCACAGGAGAATATCCAAGAGAGGGGAACACTGTGGATCACTAGGAACTGCAACTTCTCTCAGAAACACTAGTGGGGGTCACTAGGAACTGGAACTAGAGGTAGTCTCTGGGAAAAGAACTTCGGGTAATACAAGAAACTGGGGCTTGTTGCTAGAAATACAAGCATTGTTCAGGCAAGGATACAAGAGTGAGCATGGCTTAAATGGAAAAGCGGGTTGCCAATTGGGCAGGGACTGGCTGTGTATCAAAATGCAGGTGAGGGGGCAGCACTCATATCGTCCAGTCGAGTGCAACAATCATAAAGGAACAGACTGTTATTCCATGAGACCACAAGTAACAGAACAGACACAGAAAACAGATCGGCCTTGCATGTCAGAGAAGCCGTAGGTGACAGACCAGCTTTACAGCTGATCTGTGACACCCTATCACATATTTTCACAAAGGAAACAAAAATGTTCCAGGAATATTACACTGTTTTTATATGCAGCATATTTCTCATGAAGGTAAGATAACGTAATCACTTAGATGGCTTGTTGTTTAAACAAGAGGGGAGGGAAAAGTGAGATAAGAAATTCAATGGAAAGGAGTGTCAAGTGTGAGAGAAAGTCAGGAGGAGGAGGGAAGGGGTGGAGTGAGTCAGGGGAACTCTAGGGACTCTGATGTAAGGGGAGCTCTGGAGACTCTGATGTAAGGGGGGAGCGCTAGGGACTTTGATGTAAAGGATAATTCTGATGTAAAGGGGATTCTGATGTGAAAATGAACTCTGGGGAATCTGATGAGAGTTTGACTTGCATTTTTTATTTATTATTGTAAAGTTATCTAAAAAATGGGTGTCAGATTTTGGAAAGGGGTGCAATTTCAGTGCTTGCCATAGGCGCTATTTTCTGTAGATACGCCTCTGCATACAAGTCTTTTTCCTACCTACATGTATATATGAGAGGGGCCAGTAGTTACAAATATATTGTGGCAGTGCATGGCAATGCCGCAACGTAGCATGGCAACATTGGCACCAAGGACTCTCAGCCAAGGGGCTGAGAGGGTCCAGAATGTAAACAATGTTATAAGGAAGAGCCTGGCTTTTCAGGTCCTTCCAGGTTTTCCTAAATGTAGCTGGGATCTGGAGCTCTGGAGATCTCTTAGAGCTCTGGGTGAGATGAGATCTCCAGTCCTGGGGCCAGGTGTTACCAATGACCAGTATAGCTGGAGCTGAGAGCAGCCTTTCTAGGAGTCTGGACCAAAGTTCAGAGAGTTGTGTGTATGCAGGAGGCACAGGGACACACGCAGACTTGGGTGCATGCTGGACGCACAAGGAACAGCCAGGGGAGGCTGGGAGAGGTCAGGAAGGTCGGTGACCCAAGGGACCAGTTGGACACCGCTGAGAGAGTCCGTGATCCACTGCCAGGAGAGCAGTGTGAGTATCACACTGAGGTGTGCTGAGAGCCTTAGAGCTGAGGAAAGCTACTAAGTACAGTATATGCTACAAAGGACTGTATGTGCTAAAGAAGGCCGATTATCATGACAAGTGCATGAAATGTTGGCCTTTATGTGAACAGGGGAAGGCATCGCCGTGGATGCCCAGAGACTTTGTGTCTGCACTTTAATAAACTGCGTTTTACTTGAATTTCCTGGACTACAGTGGAGTGTCCTTGTTACAATATGCAGAAAAGTATAGTCTCTTTTCAAAGATGTAACAGTACAATGAGTGTCCATGGGAGTAAAAGAAGAGGAAAGAAAATGCTTGATTTGAAGGTAATGAAAGAGTTCTTTAGATGGAATATCATGTTTGTCCTTCAGGAACAAATAATTCTGCTTGTCTAAGTAGTGTCTTTATAGTTGTAAGCCTATATCTGATCCACAACCAGACGGCAATCATTAAGACCTGCAGGGAACATGAGCTTGCCCATAATGGAAAGTAGAAGTGAATGTTTGTAAATTAAATTCCCATTATGTTTACCCTAGCCCACACCTGAAGGCAGTGGGTCACTAAAAGGTTTTTTAAACTTTCCATGCTGTCCCGCTGTCCCTTATTTAGCCAGAACTAGACTGTGGATTCCCATGGGGAGCAAGCATAGGCCTCTAGTGGGACCCACAAGGGGGTATCTGAAGTTGCATTAAGCTGAGCTAGTTGCGTGACCTGGCCCACATAATACCAGCTAACAGATTTGGAAGCAATATTATGGGTTTGGTGAGAATCATCAGGACATTATCTGCAAATAATAACTTGCAGCTTCTAGCCTGATAATATCCGTACTGTCCCTAATTGAATGAGCTAAGGGTTCAATACAAAATAGGGAACAGCCTTGATGTCTGCCCCTGGCTAAAGAGAAATGGATCAAACTTAAAACCTCTGTATTTAACATATGAGGTGGGGTTGGTATAAATGGCCAGAATCAATGTGAAAAGAGGATCGCCAAAGAACAAATGTGAAAAGACCTAGAAAAGATAGTCACAAGATATGGCATAGTGGAAGTGGATCTAGTCTCAGCGAGAGGGAGAAGATTTGTGATTCTTTTGATATTATTGCTAGCCTGTCTACATCAAACAAATCCCACCTGGTCTTTTCCTACAAGGGTTTGCAGTCCCTGATTCAACCTGGCAGCCAATATTTTAGATAGGTGTTTACCATTAGAGGTGCACCGAAATGGAAATTTTAGAAACAAAACCAAAATTAAAAAAAATGTTAGACCGAAACCGATACCGAAAATGTTTCTTATTTTTATTTTTTCAATTTTTTTAAATATTTTATTTTTTATAAACTTTTAATTTTATATCGGTCCATTCCTATTTATCATCATTTGAATAGTAATATTGGGTAATAATTAACCCAGGCAGTCAACTTACTGTTAGGGGAGCAAATGAGAACTCCTCATGTATCACTTGCCGCTCCCTCTTAGATTATAAGCCCTCACGGGCAGAGCCCTCCTTACCATCTTGTCTTAAATTGTATTGTAATTATAATGTCTTCCCTATATTGTAAAGCGCTGCGTAAACTGTTGGCGCTATATAAATCCTGTATAATAATAATAAAGACTGCTGCTGTAAGTGATTCGATGCCAAATTGTTCCACAATTTGTATTTTTATAAAGGGCATTCAAATAGGGGGGGGGGATAACTTCTTACATCTTTTTTCTTCCCTTATTTTTAGGATGTTATTGCCTGGTGAAGTTCTGTTTTCTAATCTATAAAAACAGTGACAATCCTGAAAAATTAGTGGAAGTCATAAGTGGCAAACAACTAATTGGCCAGGCATTCATTAAAATGGTCTGGGGTTGAATAGAGTTGCGTCAAGTGATAACAAAATGTGCCAAGTAAAAGATTGAGATTACTGGTTATTACTCTGTCAGAGGCCTTAAAAGAGAACTATGGGGTAACCTTAGTTATCCCATAGTTCTCTTTAGGGGCACGGGAAGACATATACTAACCTCCTCCCATGACCCAAAGCTCAGTATATAACGAGCTATATACGAAGAGCGCCGCAGCCGGGACAAATCCCGACAATATTGCAAGTGGGCTCTTCCTATCTAGATTCAGAGCCAGCTGTGCCCGCTCCCTCCCTGTCCGTTCCTCCAGTCAGCGCTACAGGATCGGAGAGGCGAGGGGGGGGAATCACTGCGGGGTGCCGTGACTGACAGTCACCGCTCTCTGCAGGGAGATGATCGGGAAGAGAGCGAGCAACTGTATGTGTTTACTCACTTCCCGATCAATAGAGCCGATGTGTGACAGTTTCAATGTCACACGTTGGTTCTAACTATGAGGATGAGTGTAAATCACTCACCTCATAGTTCTCCTTTACGTTTTAAAGAATATGAGCAACATTAGAGAAAGTATTGTGGGGTGAGGAGTAATGGGTAAAGTTCATATGTGGGTTCTGGCTTTGCCAACAGTCAGCCAAGTTGTATTGATCAAGTAGGTCTCTGACAGCCCTGGAAACAGGGAATTGTGAAGAAAGGTTAGAGAGACCAGTGAAATTTTGAATTATTCTAGTTATTGTTTTTCTCCACAGGAGAGTTGAACTTTGTACAAGTTTATAATTTTGATTTGATTGCTATATTGGTTGATGTGAATAGTTTTGCTAGGAAACTCAATTTGCGTAAACATTATAAAGATTCCAATAACACACAGCAAGATTTGGATGAGAGAGATAGTAAGATAGTTAAGTATTTATACACTTTGCATGATTTAAGCACCTAAGTACTCCCATAGTGAGATTATCAGTGAGAAGGAGATCCGACGTCTACACTATACAGGATAGAGGGGATCAAATGGACATGTTTCAGAAGTTTATAGAGTGGGATCTAATCATGCTAGCTGAAGAAATGAAACATGGTAATAGAAAATATAGATTGAACTTGATTAAAGAGTGAGAAGCTTTGGATTCTATTAAAAACAAGGCTGACATCATAGTGAAGAGCATGGACAAAAGGGGGTGTGATGGTTGTCTTAAATACAAGTAATTATGAATTAGAAGCATTGAGACGGCTATCTGACCCAGACACCTACAATAAATTGAGAGATGACCCCACAGTTGAATATAGGTGGGAGCTGGATCTCAATGTTAGGGAGACAAAAGATATTGGGATTTTAGATAAAGATGAAGCAAATAAGTTATTGCTCCAGTTATTACCCCGAGGTTTCCAGTTACAACGATTTTCCGCCACCTCCCAAAGGTTCACAAAGGTGAATGTCCTCTAAAGGAGAGACTGATTGTTGCTAGCATTATATCCCTGTGTGAGCCTTTGAATGATGTGGTGGATAATCTGCTTCATTTGTTGGTAGAAATTTGCTGTCATATTTTTAAGATACCAAACACGTAATTCAGAAGGCAGAAGGACAAATTTGGGAGGCCCATTATAAGTTTTTCACAGGTGACATCACCTCTATATTCCTGCATACCACATATGTTAGGCATGAGGGCTTTACAACACCATTTAAATTATTACATGGAATACTCTGCTAATTTAAAGAAATTCATTTTGGATGTGGGGAATTGTTTGACGTGTAACTATTTCATGCTTGATAACCAATATTATCTCCAGGGATGTGGGGCTTCAATGGGTGCAAAGATTGCACCCACATATGCCAACTTGTATATTGGTTGGTAGGAGGAGTGCCTTATCTATGAAGATATTAACCCTGTTTGTTATTAGATAAGATTTTTCGCCAGGTATATTGCTGACCTGATTTTAATTATAGTACATTAGAGAATAGCAAAAGTGAATTTTCTTGAGTATTTGAATAGCAATATACTGAATCTCAGGTTCTCTGGTGAAGAACAAAGATGGCAAAATAATTACCTAGGCCTGACTTTGAGGGGCGTTAACCAACAAATTCAGGTACAGTCCTATCGAAAGACCATATCGACGTCTCTTCTAAGGGCAATACAGAAAGAACATATTATTCGAGCTAAACGTAACTGTACCAGCATGGAGGATTTTAGGAAGGAAATGATGTATGGAAGAACGATTTATGGAATGGGGGTGTGCCTGCTCATTAAGTTCAGAGAATTCCAAGAGAAGAATTGTTGAGTGAAAGAAGGGATAAAACAGAAATAAACACAAAAAATGTGTACAGGGAGGAAACACAACTCTCCCACTGTGTTCTATACATGCTACAGTCTGGAATTTGATGAAATTGAGATGATAAAGAGATATCTGCTCATTTTCGACTTCAGAGATATAACCCATCCAAATTGTGTCAAGACGAGCACCTATATTGATAATATTGTTTCCCCCAGTTTGTTCTGGTCATGCGAAAAAAAACTTCAATGGAGGTGATTGGTTGAGAACAACTGGAATATATACTGTAGGTGCTATTTTTTCCAATGCTCTTATATGTAGGAAATGCACACAGAGTGATTTTGTATGCCAACAGAATGCCTTTTGATATTAAACAATTGGTAAATTGTAGGTTTGTAATATACTGTATGTAATTTCATGTGTAGCGTGTAGAAAACAGTACGTGGGAAGAACGACAAGATAATTGTGTGACTAGATGAGAGGTCATCTTTCCAATATTAGAAAGAATTGATTGTCCAACTAGGGCTTCGCCTTGCTGATTAAATAGACATATATTGGATAATTAGATTAGAAAGGCGCATCCCTAAAGGTATGAAATTCAAGTGGGATATCACCCACTTTTATGAGTACAGCTGAACTTGCTCCCTCTCCAGGTGGGTATATTATCTGTGCTATAAGGATTTAAGATTTCTTTATCTCTACATCCATAATGAATTTTATTACATTGGGTTTTGATTAGCTCATTAAACTGTTATGCTTTTTGGGACATGTATACTTGTGTTTTTCTATAGTCATAGTTTTTGTAAGTTATATTTATTGATCTTTCACAAATTTTATTAAATTGTCAGTAATACAAAGAAGTGTAAAAAAAATGGGCAATGTATACATAAACCATATATTGAAATACGATGTAAGATGAAGTTCTAATAGCACATATGAGATAAATGGCATGAAGAAAAAAATATGACATAAGTACCATTATATGTAATACATTATGCATATCGTATGCCCAAAAAAAGAATAAAGACATGGATTAACGATAAAGGAGAAGCTAGGGAGAAAAGTAATAAGGAATAGACAGGAGAAGGAAGTAGGAAATTAAGAAAAATAGAGAAACAATAGAGAGGACAGGAAGGCATCCGAAGGTAGAAGGACATGTTTTGGTAATATAGTATAATCAGTAAGTTAAGGATCCTCGGAAATACCAACATATCGCATCCAAGGATCCCACACCTTTTCAAATTTGCTCTGGGTATCCCACTATCTAGGTTTTTCCGTGCTGGTCCCTTTAATAGTGGGTGGGACACCCACAGCCCAGGATAGTAAAGATGTCACCGTTCACTCCTCCAATCGTGCATTATCCTCATCCCGGTTTAAAAGTCATAAATGGAGAAAAGGACACAGACCATGCGTACCATAAAAACCATACAATCTTTATTTAAGAATCTTACTCACAATCAATGATTGGAATGCGGCTTGTATAATAAACGCTGGAATGAACCTGGTTATCTCACTAATGCTTCTCTGTAATCCTTGAGTTCATGGCCCTGCCCACTCCGATGTCAGGAAGCTCCGCCCTACATACATTACGTCTCACGTGACTTCATCAGGGGCAGGGGTTTATAGTTTATCGCCATGTAGATATTGATTTGAAGAACTGATGTTTAATTGCTGGAGAGAAGTAGATACAACTGCAAATCATTTTGTTATAAATTATGTTGCAACAAATGTGTTTATAGTTGAATAATTAATATTTTGTGT
The DNA here is from genome assembly GCF_000935625.1 of Nanorana parkeri. Taxonomy (NCBI): domain Eukaryota; kingdom Metazoa; phylum Chordata; class Amphibia; order Anura; family Dicroglossidae; genus Nanorana; species Nanorana parkeri. Next base: position 59,689 of record NW_017309533.1, read on the forward strand.
TACTGCTTATACATGTGCAGTGGTGGTTGAAGTAGTTACAGTAATTGCAATATGTGGCTAGGAGGTAGTTATTTTCTGCTAAAGCATGTGTAGTCTTACACAGATTGATCAACACCTCTGTTCCAATTATGACGGTTAATAGGAAGTCCTTCCTACACTAGCTGTCATCTCTACGAGTAGGTCCAATGGGTGAAACGCGTTAAAGGCAGCTGGAAGTAGGTTGGGGGATTGTGAATGTGATATAAATGTAACGATTTAAATAAACATGATTCAAAGGGGTTGATTTACTAACCTCATAAACACGCCACAAACACGCCATGCAAAAGCACGCCGACTGTGCGTGCGCGTATACGCTTGGCGCGGAAGCGTATGCAGGTTATGCAGATGCTTGATAAATACTACCAACGCGCGCGCATGGCGTGTTAAACTGCCGAGGATTCAATAGGGATGTGCAACAACCATCAGCAAAGGGAAGCCCAGTGGCTGAGCGGTTAGAGGACCTGCCCCACAACACCTATGTCCCCGGTTCAAATCCTGCATCAAGTGAGTAGCATTAGTCCACATACAGCAATGCAAATATCCTGGCCAAAATCATAAAACTGCTGAATCTACCCACACAAAAATATACTAGTACATATATGCCTATCACACAAATCGAAATGTGTACATTATTTATATGCTGTTGTGAATGGGTTCCAAATGGTACATATTCACCTGCGAAAATCATGCGCACAAGTAGTCGCATCATGCGCGCATATATTCTCATCTTGCGCGTGTATTGCGCTCATATCCAGGCATGTACATGCTAATAATACATAAAAAACATGACATTTTTGACACTCTGCACAAGATGATGAACCCCCAAAAATGCCTTAGCTCCCCCACCCAATCCATACCAGACCCTCTGGGTGTTCTAGGAATGTCAGGAGGGAACCTCCCCCAAAGTAATAACCAACCCACAAAATGGTGTGGGGTTCCCCCCCAATTCATACCAGGCCCTTCTGGTCTGGTAGGAATGTTAGGAGGAACCCCCCCACTGTTGAGATCCCAAAAAATGGCGTGGGGTTCCCCCCAATTCATACCAGGCCCTTCAGGTCTGGTAGGAATGTTA